>NC_048422.1:20734963-20755183 GCF_013103735.1 Etheostoma cragini | reverse complement strand
ACACACACACACACACACACACACACACACACACACACACACACACACACACGTAACTGAGGGAATTATCCCAACTATAATGAAGGTCCTGCACACAGTCACCTCTTTACAAATATATTGTTCTCCTGCCATCAAACCAGATATTAATTTTGGATGGATAAGTATGTAGGTACCACTAGAACTGCACAGATGGACAAAGAAAGACATTTTGTAAGTGTACTGTCACAGCATGTGATTTGTTGTCACACCCATTAAAATGCCATCAAAAATCAACATTGTGTGCCAACTTGGGCTCTGAAGGAACATCATATGTATCTGCACGTCGATAATATCATCATTAGCTATTTGCCTGCCAACACACCGAACAGTAATGAATAGCTCTTCACTTACTGTGCAGGAAACAAGGCAATATCACATGAGGCCAAAAACAACATCACAGGGGACAGTAGCGAAGCGGATGCCACAGCAGCAGAGATTCACCTACATCTTAACTAACACACTTTTTTAACCACCATGTAGTCACTAAATGAATCCAACAATCACAACAAAGTGGCAACAACAACCATTCAGACATACAAAAAGGCCATTAAGTACTCCTGCTCTGCACGACCATTGGAATACAACCAACACAAACATGGCTTTGCGTGGGACATACATACCTTTCGGAAAGAGTACCAGAGGCTACACTGGCTTTACTAAACAGTGTAAAGAGGCTGTGTATTGTAGGACAGACCAAAGGTTGAAAATGGGCAAAGGTTGAGCAATTACCTGAGGTTAATCTTACGCTAGCAGAGCAAAAGATCTTGTGATGCCCAGCAAAGTAACTACAAACGGAAATTGAATCCTTTTGGAAATGGAATGATCATTTACCCAGAGTGTTCTTAAGCGACTGAAACACCTACACTTTATCTACTGATGATATGGAATCAGTCAAAATGATCCACAACAAAATGTACAAAAAAATCCACAAAAAAAAAAAAAAAATTAGTCAGGATGCAAAGTCATTAGTTTCCATCCTAAGACGGCAAAAATGTACTGTGTATGATGAAATCAATCAGGCAGCTCCTTTGTTAGATCCATAAAGGAAATGAGAGCCATACAGGATGAGATAACAGATAGGAACTTTAAGGTCACGGAGTGCGTTCTAGGTTACGTTACCTCTCAATCATATCACCTCGACCATAACAGAGACTGACACATGTAGCCTATACAGAGATTCTATTTAAAAAAATAAATTAAAAAAATACGGCTTTTAAAAATAGAAGGGGCAAAGTTGGATTTTCAACTGAGTATTTTTTTCTTATTCAAGACATGATTTGAATTGCTGTTGGGATGAGGGTTGCACCACAAGAGCTACTGTGCTGTGCAGCTGTAAAACAATAAAAAAAAAAAAAAAAACTTCCTTTCAACCACCAGTGCTATGGCTGATACAAGAAAAATATATAATTGTGATTATTTTTGACTGATATTGCAATAGGATTCACAATATTGCAAATTCTTCTTCTCATTTTCATTAAAAAAACATTAGACAAAATTAAAATGATTATAGTGTGATTTTTGCAAAAGGATCTGTACCAAACAAAGATTTTTTTCTTTGGTCTGTAGGATAGGATGTGTAGGCCGGGACATCTCTGTAGCACCACAATACTTAATTCAGAATTGGTTGAACATTTATTTTGCAAATAAATGTACAACAAATACTGCGCCCCCCCTGCGATTTAGATATTGCACTAGCGCATATCGCGATTTCGATACAATTGCGATTAATTGTGCAGCCCCTAACCAGTACCAGTTTTGAAGTCAAGGAAACAAGCAGGGTGAGAAAGTCCTTGTAAGTTTGGTTCGTCATGATGATATTTAAACTCCTGCAACTGCACAGACACACACATGCTGCTTTTGTTGCGGTGCAAAGAAGTGTAGAACACTCGTTGATGCTCCATTTACACGAGTGTGGCACATGATTGCACCTGTCCAGTAAACTGTGGTGTCTGAGTCACACTAACTGGAGAACAGGCTAATAAAAATAAAATAAAAAGGGTGAAATGTCAGCAGTTCATTCCAGATTGAGATAAAAGGATTACATGTTAACTTACTTAATCAAAAGGAAGAACTACTACCAGATGAAGGATGAGAAGAAGAGCTTTTTACAGCATCCACCAGGGTCATGGCACAAATAACACTTAACCACAAAGCACAAGTGTAAATTCATATTTGTCAGCAGAATAACTGCAGTGCAAGGGCAGAAATGTCACAATCCTGGGCCGTCAGGAAACGTAAACTAGTGCACATCTGGAGGAAATCAGGGAATGACTCAGTCTGCAAGTGAATGAGATGGTGAAATACCATAGGCCCACTATGAACACAAAGGCCATGCTAACACTTTCTTACTAAATGAAAAATGGTTTGCACTAAAACTAGGATAGGTAAATGGATAGGACATGCAACTTAAAAACATGCTGCATCATATATTTTCTCAAGATAAAAAAAACATGTTTGTTAACCTGGTTGCAGCTTGAAGAGTGTGTTCTGAAAAGAAAACTTAGGGGGGAAAAAGTGATTTGTATTGTTTGTTATCCCAACAGTTGAGACAGGAAAGGAAATGAGTACAGATGAAAACATGGCGTGAAGTTTTACCTCCCACAGAGATGTGTAGAAGGTACAGTTACTAAAAAACCAAAAGATGTGTAGATTTGTTTGACTGAAGAGCAACTCCCACAAACCTGAAACTAATGTTAAGTGTGGTTTTTATGGGCGCACTCATACCAGCATTTTTGTAGCTCTAGTTTTAAAAAACAGACTACCTGTAGTCCTTTGGTGGATCCTTAATTAATGCATGGATGGAAAATGTTACCAACACAGGGACCTACCTGTTTGAAAGCGCGCAGTAAGACGTTGAAATCCTGCTTTCGAAACAGGGATTTTTGTTCCCGTGATGCCTCCGCGGCTCCGGCACAAAATGAGTAAAAAGCTAAACACAGCTTTCGGAAAACGAGCAGCAGTCAGATGTTTTCCGCTTACTGCCGTGGACAGAAAAGAGAGCCTGCTGCAAACTCCCAGTTTAACCCTTCACTGACTGACAGACCTAACTCACTGCACATTTCAACTGAAATAGAGGCGGTCTCTTCACGTTTAAGACAATACCCCCATCGGTCAAAGAGCCCAACGTTACTCAGTAAGTAGGTCAGGAAAAATGTTGTGTTTCATTTGCTTTTTTTTTTTTAAACAAGACACTATTAAACAATGCCGGCCTGATATCATCCCCACTTCAACCTCTGTTTTCCTACGATTTTTGCACTAAAAAATCTTAAAATGCAGGGTTATATTCAAGACAGTATCTCATTACTAGATTAAAAAAAAAGATGTGTAAGAGATTTAACATCACAAAGTTATGCTGCAAAAAATACGTATTCTTATAACAACAACAGATTACACAATCATTTGTATTTGGCACAAAATCATAAAATAAAATGCTATTGAAGCAGTGAAATGGGATCCAGCCAGTTCCTTTATTGGTGCATTAAAAATAAGATGTGTGTGTGTTTTAAACTCAATGGGTTACTGCAGGGGCGTAGCACAAAATTCTGGGCCGTGTAGAAAGGCATTTTCTACGGGCCCCTCCCCACATCCACAGCTATTCATTCTAGCATCATTTAGGCCCTCCTCACATGAGGGCCACGGGTACTCGGCCCCCTTTTCTCCCTAGTCTGATGCCCCTGGGTCGCCGACACCAGTAGTTTGGATGTTTCCCATTGAGTATTAAAACAATAAAGTGTAAAACTTGGTATTATTGTTTTCCTCGCTACACAATGAAAGTATTTCCACCTTCTTCTGGTAAGGTTTTGGGCCCCCAACATGTAGCATGCGCTCCCGGTGTGGAACGTCAACGGGCTGCGTCATGTGTCTGCGCAGCCACATTAGAACGAGCTGTCATTGGCTCTCAACACGTCAATCATGGTAGCCAATAAAAAGAACGGAGCTAAGTCCCTCCTCCCAGAGCCAGCAGGCACATGCACGCGCTTTGTGAGAAAAAAGATGATCTGCAATGTTTGAATGAATGGCAAAGGGTTTTACAGTCATCTAAATGCTTCAGTAATGTTTTCATAGTCACAGAAGTAAGTGAAAGCACGATTTGTTCACTTGGATAGATTTTGGAGAGGTCCAGGGACACCAGTGACAACACGTAGGCCTATAGAAAACTCCTTAGCTCCAGTACGGTTAGGCCTGAGGTCAGAACCTGTATACAGATGTTGACAATGTGTAGATGGTAGTTTCACATAGTGTAACATAAGCATGTCGTAGAAATGACTTATTATAGACGAGGACCAAAAACTGTTCTGAACCATGTGTGAACTGATGTAGTGTTTTCATCACATGCTAAGCATTCACAATGTCAGAAACTAAAAGAATGTATGATTCAAATGCAGCCTTGATCATGTATTTTGGCTTTGCAGTTCTTTTGTCATGAGCTTTTCCACTTGGGTATGGCAAATAGGTAAAAAGAAGAAGAAGTAATGTCTGGGGAAAAAAAGGGAAAAATAGCAAAAAGTAGCCTTTTCATTTTAAATTATTATATTCAATACAGCATATATTTCAGTATGGTTCTTGTGTAAGGGGGAAGAATGGCTGGAAAATGGCAAATGCTGAAGATAAAATGAAGCAAGGATTCATTGTTGCTCAACATTTGTGTTAACCAGAAAACAATTAACACATCCCACCATTCCTCAACATGGTGGGTCTGGGTCCACAATATTGGATGACTTTCACATTTTAAAACGCTCATTCATATCATTCTAAATGTTATTTACACTGAGGAGTACATATTCAAAGTGGAGATGGAGTTAGGGTAAAGAAGAGTCCAAACCAGAGAGGAAAGCTCCACCGTTGCTAACACAGCACATTTTTTGAAAGACCAGGCACTCCATTTCCTTTGCCATGCACTAGTGTTATTGCAATTACCGTCAGCTGATGGCTGAAAATGGGTTAGTATAAATGTCTATTTTGCTTTTTGATTCAGACGTGTAATGACCGTTTTTATATTTGCTGTTCTAAGCTCTGACTGCCAGTTATGATATTCCCAGGAAGAAAATCCTCAAGTCACACAGGAAATGTTTTGTTCCATGTTTGCAGAAGCATCAATAGATGTTTGTTTTGGATAATTAAGAGAAGAACCGAGGGGTTAGTTAAAGCAGGGACAGCCCCAGTGAAAAAGAAAAAGAAGCTTCTTCAACAGAAAACCCAAAGAAATAGAAACATATTATTGGGAAAGGAGATTGACCATCTGTATAGCTAACTAAAGTATACATTGACAGTGAGATATGCACTAACATAAGAAGTGATGTCCATGCAGCTTTTTCCTATAAAACGGTAGCTTTTACTTCTGTAAATGTTTTTTTTTTCTAACTATAGACAGCCATTACCTAACAATGAATCATAATTGAAATAGCAGACAACTTTTGAATGACTGATAGTAACCTAAAAACCAGAAACCTCCCACAGCTCAGCTCAGCTGATGGCCTAACAACACTATTGGTTTCATGATAATGTTACTGTTAGCTTATTGATTAAACAACACAAAGTGTTCTATACACGCTGATGAATTCTCATTCATTGGTGTGTGTATAGGAAGTGGTGTTGGAGCAGCATGGGAGCATCAGCATTCATTTTTACATTCTTTAAGAAATCTTGACAGTTCTGCACTCACAATCAAAACTAGCAGCATGGTCAGACACTCCTGGGGGGGAGTTGAGGTTCTCCCCCCATTTTTCCTTTGGTGAGCCAAATTAAAGGTGGCTTTATCAATGAAAGTGGTTCACCATGCCAAGCTGCCTACAAAGAGTAGGGACATCTGCTTTTCTCACCTTAACCCAAGCAAAGTAAAACTAATAAATGAAAAATGTTAACAGGAAAACTAAAACGTATCCTGCTGCTTGGTTTTACATCTAATACCCCTGTACAAGCTGTTGGAGATTTCACTTGCACACATGAGCATGCATTTTCAAATTCACAGCAACTCTGCCAACGTTTGTTGACCTGTTGGTGCTGTAAAGACTGAAACCATCACAGAGCCAACCATCCAGATGTAACAATCACATCTGCACCTATTACTTCAACCCAGCTCCTACTCATATATATATATATATATATATATATATATATCATATATATACGTAAATCTTCTTTTTCTGTGCATATTTGTGCTATCTGTTTTCTTGAAAAGGGTCTGATGATTAAGAGATGTACAGTACCCCGTGCATTGGGTGCGATCTGAGAATGGCCGACCTAGGGACTGAGGAAGGATGTCCTTCCTGCCTTAGTATCCTGTGTTCTGCTGACAGCGGTTGCTTTTTAGGAGATGCGCTTCTTAGAAGCAAGATAACTGGCTAACTGAGAGTCTGTTTTCCCCTTCAGTCACCAACCAGTGGAATGATCTTTTTTGTAACCTCTTATCATCATCAGACTTTTGTTCAGAATTGCAGATCCCCAGACGGGTTTGCATGTATCTTTACAGATGTAGCTTTGTCGCATCTGATATATGATACTTGCAATTTATGTTGTACTTGGTTTTATTTTTCTGATGAATGTCAATCCAAGGATATTCATACATTGTACATGATCAAATCGGGAATAACAAAAGACGTTTTCTTCAGCCGTTAACCTTTGATCTTCAATGACGTGTCTCTCTGGTCCAGAATCACTGTCTGATGACGTTAGGTCATAACGATAGTTCCGTGTTCTGCTGAATGTGTTTCATTGTCTCTGGGGTTTAGTGGCACATACACATTAGAGGATTTATTTATATGATAGAATGCTGACAGAGACAATCTAATAGGAATTGTCCTTTCCTCCGTTTATTACAAGAAGGCTGCAATCCAAACATCCAACATTTAGGGCGTGAATCCTGGAACCAGCTGCCACCACAACCAGAGCCTAAGATAGCCACTTATCTCCAGTCCATAATTGAGGTAGTCTTAGATTGTATCCTCTCTGTCCAACTCTGTTCTTTTAACTCCCTACTGCCTTCAATACTCTTGACCATTTCAGTCTAAAAAAATACCGCATAAAGCAGTAGGGCAATTAGCAATGCAGGAAACAACGTCATTGTATTCTGTCACACAAGATGACAGACTCTATGTAGTGTGTGAATTACAGTAAATATGTAAGTGGGCACAAGTGTTTCCACACAGTTCCAACCTCCAACCCCCTCCAAAAAAACAGGAACTCTTTCTAGTCAGGAGAAATATTGGCCAAGCACATTACCTACCCTCTGGTTTCCTGAGAAAGTTGGGAGGAAACTGCCGAACGTTGTAAAAGTGGTGACCTCAGCACATATTTGCGCCTCTCCAGCGGGCCATGACCACACAGCCCCCAGACTACCCCAGCCCTGCTTGCAGATCCAGGGAAGGAACCAGGACAGGGCAGCCCCGATTGACTTTGGAGACATTAGGGAATATTCCGAGTGTGTTTATTTAGGTCAGCAAAAAATACTTGTCAGCATGCTGAATGCTCAATTTAACATCAGTGTTACTCTCTCAGATGGATCAAAGCCGATGATGTGTCACTGCCAAACCTCTGTGTCCATGAATATTGGATAATAAGTCCACTTTAAATTCACTTATGCTTTTATCTGTCTACACAGAGAAGTGTTTTGTTTTCCCTTTATTGTAATGTAATCACACTGCACTCCCCCCCTTTTGAAGAACAAAGTACTGCAGACTCAGCAAAAGCCACTCAGATCCCATGACATATCATTAGGTCCAACAGTTTAAAACTTCCTGTGCGTTGTGCAAGGCTTGTTTTAACATGTTTAAACATAAAATCAGTGTTTGATTTGTCAGAGAAATAAATGAGTGCATTTGTATAAATTGTCACAGTATTGTTATTGGTGTGTCCCTTGGCCCTTTGCATAACCAGTGTGACCATAAGACAAGGACACACAGCATAGACACAGCTGTTATCTGTTCCATGTTGCCATCTTGTGGACAATGAGTTGTACTTCAAAACCTGTGCCGCAGTAATCCTATCAGTGTGCATTAAAGCTTTCCAAATATCTTTGATGTTGGCTGTTGCAGTGGTTACGTGGTTAGAGTTTAAAAGTCTTGCCAGTCAGTTTGCCAAACTCAGATGGTGACCTATGTACCATGGACTTGAGTCAAAAACTGACTCTTTAAATATTTGCTCCGATTTTCTGGGAACCTGCCTGAGTGATTGCACAATCCTGGAAACTCGGACATTAACAAATTGTCTGAAATTAGTAGTAGTCCTGAAATTAAAATTAAAACAGAATAAATGATCCGTTGCCTTTTGCATGAACAGGGTGCAAGCACTAAAAGAAGGCCAGACTTGACAGTCCCGTTGGTCAGGGATAGGTTCCAGCTTCCTGTGATTCTAAGGGAGACTGAATGGTAATAAATACTGAATGACAATACAGCAAATGAACAAATATAATAACTCAAAATATAATTTCTATAAACACTTTTGTACAATATGTATGCTGCTGCCAAATATTGAAATAACCATGCTTCACTATTTGTTTTGTACATTGTATTCTGAGTAACTAATTCAAATCATTTAAACTGCATTTATTCTTCTTTAATACCTTCCAAATTATTGTTAATGTTTTGATAGTTTTGTCAATAAATAAAATGTCTTAACATGAATCCAACATAGCAAGATTAACATTCTTATTGGCCTAACAAACTTTGTAGTTTTTTCACATGCGGTTGCAACAATTAGTCACGCTAGAAAAACTACAACACCACACCAGATCTAGCGCAAGCGGAAACAAAACAACAGGCATGCCGCGCGCATTTGTTTGGGCTTGCGAGCCGACCAAAGAGTAGTAACATTACGTTTAGAGGGGATGCCGAGCACGAGACGCCGAAATGGACGCCAATAAGATTCTGGATGGAAAGTTTACTTTTTAGAAGTTACCAAATGGTTCCACTGACCAGACCAAAGTGATCTGTGTGTTTTGACGTTCATCGCAGCACGTCCAGTCTGAAATACCACTTGATGGCCAAGCACACAGCTGATGCAAATTCCCCGCCCCCTCGTCAAAGTATTTTTTTCACCCTTTTCTTGATGGACAGTGTTACATTGTCTTAGAGATTATTTGTTCCAAGTGAGAATGTTAGTGTGAAATTGAACTCCACAGTAGGCTATATGCCAATGTTGTTTTCAATAAAAAAACATTTGCACAAAGTCGATCCACTTTTCTGTGTTGCTAAGAGCGGTAAAATGAGAAAAAACATTGGGACAAAAAGAATTCAAGGGACATTTAGAAAAGATAGAACCTTGGCAACGAGTAATGAAAGTTGTCCATCTCGAAAGGCATTTGAAAATCTCAGTGCACGCATTTGGATAACACTACGACCAATCACAACAACACACGGGGTGATAAATCCATAGACCCACACTCTTAGCTTCCAGCGGGGCTAACTGGTAGATTAAACTGTTGTCATCGGTTTAGCTTGCCTCCGGCCCGCCTATGTCAGATACACCGATGTGATTGGTGCAGCTCGGCTACAAGAGCATAATTAATGACCATCATTACTCGATGCCAGAGTGACTCGATGAGCAAACTCAAATTGTGCTCTCGCAAGAACTCTAGATATCCCGGGTACTAAATCTGTTGATCAAATTAAAGTAGTATTAGCAAGGAGGTAACGGACAGGAAAGACAGTAAGAGGACAAGATCACTCTAAAACTACAGGGTAATATATTTTCATCTACAGCACTCAACTAAAAATAACAGTTTTGCAGAGATGATGAGAAGACATGAATCATCACATATAATGATAATTAAGTTTTTGTGTGACTATGATGTAACACTTTAAACTCAGTTTTTTTGAGTTTACCGATTACTAAATCAATATTGCTGTCCCTAAAAAACAACCTATTGACTTGAGATTACAACATTTCCCTTTGCAGTTGAATAATCATTGACAGAGACATAGCTTAAAAGTTTTAATAGGGACAGACACACAACATCATTTGTCTCTTCAACGGTTCATCATGAGGATTGTTGTTGCTCTCCAGCTGGGCTTCTGTTGCCTGTGTCTAACACTGGCGCTTGTTGGAGAAGGGATGTATGTATATATTTATACTAAGGATTGCATAGTACCAAGGAAGGTACAAAGTTGCATCATCACTTAATATGTGCATTTCAGGGGAGTGGAAATTCCTGATCCACCAGCAGTAAATTGTGTCTGGAGCCGCTGGTCAGATTGGAGTCCTTGTGATCCTTGCACGAAAACCAGAGTGAGTCCAATAAAACAGTCAGTGAGAACTCAACTTTCAACTATCACAATGCAGTAGCCTATTAGCTAGCATGTGACAAACTGTAGTGTTCATGTGTACGTATTTTGACAGAATTGAGTTATGTCTCGAATCTGAAAACATAGTATTTCCCAGACATTTTGTAATAAATGTATAGGATTTAAATTGGAAAGACCTAGAAAACTGAGGTGAAAACCAAATTGACTGCACTCTGGCTCGTTATGGCAAGCTGTTGACATAGCCTTTGCTAAAGCTAAGTCAATTTGGGGGCTTTAGATAACAGAATAATTTACTGTGTTATTTCCTGTAATTAAAAAAATCCAAATTTTGATTCTCAAATAACTTAGTAATTGAGTTTGTAAAAAAATACATATAAATAAAAACAGCTAAATCTGATCATAATGGTAACTTAATCTTAAAAGTAGCCTAACACCCAATTCTGCTAACTTAACTTTAAGATACCTTTGAATCACATATTTAAATGTATTTAATTAAAGATTATAACATCGTTCATTTCAAATGGACAAGACGGCTAAAAAAGAACCAAGAACACATTTTGTTTATAGATACTGAATTTCCCTGTGCCTTTCAGATTGTCCAAACATAAAGTCCGGTAGGAATTTTATTAAGGCTACATTCAGCTTAAAAAAAGCATAAAATAAATTGTTTTTAAACCCTTTTCTTAACTTTGTTGTTTCTCTTTCTTTGTTAAAAAAAGTATAAATGCTTTACAAAGTGTGATGTTATGTGTGATCCTCAGAGACGTTCGCGAAGTGTACAAGTGTTCAGCCAATTTGGTGGTCTGTCCTGCGAGGGATCTCTGGGGGACAGGGAGTTCTGTACAACAGATTCTGAATGTGTCCTCCCGCCTCCTCCTGCATGCTCCGACTCAGAGTTCCAGTGCGAGTCAGGTACTTCAGCTTCTTTTAACCCTTTGAATTGTCAAAGAATTTGAATTATTGAAATTCTGACCATGAATTTCAATAATAAGTAGGTGTTAGTGATAAACCTCATTATTAGGAAATTGTACCTGCACAAAAACTAAATAATTGTGAAATATTTAGACTAATATTAAAGGGAGGTTAATCACAGACTGGTATATGTCAACATTCAGTAAGAATACTGTTTTGAAACATTTCAAATTTTTTCAAATGCTAAAGATTTTAGTAAAACATCCCAAATGTTATGGAAGTGGAGATCTTTTTTTGTAATCATGTTTTTATTCAAGAAAGATAAGACAATACAGATCCAGCACGTTGTATGGAATCATCCAAGTTATTTGGGTAATTACATTTAGGTAGTTGAAAAGAAACGCAGATTTCTCATTCATACACACATACATGTTTTGAAAGCAGGTCAAATTTGACCCGGAGACAAAAAAAGGGATAAGTCACCAACAGTACCTTTGTCATCATTATATTTGCTCTGTTTAACCCCCATCTTTACACAGGTTCATGCATCAAGAAGAGATTAATGTGTAACGGGGACTACGACTGTGAGGACGGATCAGACGAGGACTGTGATCCTCAGCGTAGACCCTGTGGTCCGTCAGTCCTGGAGAACAATGAGCAAGGCAGGACAGCAGGATACGGGTAAGAGTGAGTTACAGTGAGGAAAATAAGTATTTTAACACCCTGCTATTTTGCAAGTTCTCCCACGGATTTGTTTAACTATTTATTTGTATGATACAGCTGCAAATAAGTATTGTTGTGGAAGTTTCTGTTCAGCGAGGGAGGAATTTGAGTGGCAGAAGAGAACTTGTTGAAACAAAATAAAGACAGGCTGCAAACTGGATTAAAAGTTTAGGTATTCGGTGGAAGGGTTTCATTGTTTTCTGCAGAGAACAATCAAATGACGAGAACAGCTTTCACAATGTACAGAGTAACAAAGTGACAACAGTTCTGGTAAATATAATCAGTAATACACTTCTTTATTTGCAGTGCCCCCAGAAGAAAACCAACCCTTGTTTGGAAAACAGTCTAATCTCAAACATGACAATCAGTGGGCCTCAGGCAGACAGTTGGAGCTCTTACGTATTTCTGAATCTGCCCCTCGTGTGTCCAGTGTCTTGACCGGTCATTCTATCTTAGCTGAAAAAGGACATCTTGTCTCTTGGATAGGCTATGGTCTCGACCTTAGACCTACTATGATAAACACCGTTCTAGGCAACTGTTTCTGGCAGGCCCCACTTCATCTATTCTTCAAGGAAATGGTGTGGAGTCATAACAAACCCAGTTGTCTCCCATCAAGGAGAAGACACAAATGAAAGATACAGAAGTCATATACTCAGAGGCATTTGAGATCTAATTATGAATAATTCATATAAAAGTCATTGGTTAAATGTAATTTTCCCATTACAGTATTTGAAAACTTGAGAAAATCAATGTTAATATATGGTACAGTAGCCTTTGTTTGCAAATCCAGAGGTCAAAAGTTTCCTGTAGTTTTTCACCAGGTTTGAACACACTGCAGAAGGGATTTTGGCTCACTCCTCCACACAGATCTTCTCTAGATCAGTCAGGTTTCTGGGCTGTCGATGAGAAACACGCAGTTTGACCTCCTTCCAAAGATTCTCTATTTGGTTTAGGTCTAGAGACTGGCTAGGCCACGCCAGAACCTTGATGTGCTTCTCACAGAGCCACTCCTTGGTTATCATGGCTGTGTGCTTCACAGTAGGGATGGTGTTTTTGGGATGGTACTCATCATTCTTCTTCCTCCAAACACGGTTAGTGGCATTATGACCAAAATGTTCTATTTTGGTCTCATCTGACCACATGACTTTCTCCCATGACTCCTCTGGATCATCCAAATGGTCATTGGCCAACATCAAACAAAAGAAGGGGAACCTTCCGTTCCATGCATGATTTCAAACCATGACGTCTTAGTGTATTACCCACAGTAACCTTGGAAACGGTGTTCCCAGCTCTTTTCAGGTCATTGACCAGCTCCTCCCGTGTAGTTCTGGGCTGATTTCTCACCTGTCTTAGGATCATTGAGACCCCACGAGGTGCGATCTTGCACGGAGCCCCAGTCCAAGGGAGGTTGACAGTCATGTTTAGCTTCTTCCATTTTCTAATGGTTGTTCCAACAGTGGACCTTTTTTCACCAAGCTGCTTGCGCATTTCACCGTAGCCCTTTCCAAACTTGTGGGGGTGTACAATTGTGTCTCTAGTGTCTTTGGACAGCTCTTTGGTCTTGGCCATGTTAGTAGTTGGATTCTTACTGATTGTATAGGGTGGACAGGTGTCTTTATGCAGCTACCGACCTCAAACAGGTGCATCTAATTTAGCATAATAAATAGAGTGGAGGTTGACATTTTGAAGGCAGACTAACAGGTCTTTGAGGGTCAGAATTCTAGCTGATAGACAGGTGTTCAAATACTTATTTGCAGCTGTATCATACAAATAAATAGTGCAGTATTCATATTAGATACTTTCTTTATCTAAATGTTGTTTATAACAATATAAATTATCAGTTTTTTACTTGAGTAGTAGTTTTTCGTTGTGAGAACTACGTTGGGTCACTTATTACAATTCAATTTAAATTGCTTTCATTGGCATGAATGTCAGAAATAACAATATTGCCAAACCATCAAGGATAACAATGTGAGAAGAAATACATATATACAATTCATTGAATTTTCATTCTCTTGCCAAATTAGATGAGAACATCAGTACCACTCTCTGCCTGAAGGTGAAAACTTACGTGACAATTAACTTAGCTTTGTATAAAAAAACTGAAAGCAGGTGCTGACTGTACAATTAATAGAACCTGTACATGGGTAGGAGACTGAAGTACTCCTTAAACCTTTGAATTTCAATTAAAAGTGGTCACTGTGTCCATGCACCAGAATCAACATCTTGGGTGTAGATCCTCGAATGAACCCATTCAACAATGATTACTTCAATGGAAGGTGTGATCGAGTGAGGAATCCAAACACTCAGAAGTATGACAGGCTTCCCTGGAATGTTGGCGTGCTCAACTATGAGGTTAGCTAGCACAATTTCACCAATTCTTATTCGAAGGATGGATTACTATGTGTGTGTGTGTTTGTGAGTAAAAATTATATATTAATATTATCCCATTTGGTTTAACCATCACTGGACCAGGGTGTTGAATATGTCCCTTTTTCTGAAGCTTGAGTAAGTTGTAGTTCAGCCACGTTCAAAGATGGGGTCTCGATCCTGTGTGTGTGTGTGTGTGTGTGTGTGTGTGTGTGTGTGTGTGTGTGTGTGTGTGTGTGTGTAAAAGGACAATGATAGTATGTCAGTGAGCATCCTGAAAAGTCTGTCTTCTCTCAACACTCATGCTCCCTGTCTTTGCAGACTTTAGTGGAAGAAACCACCTCAAGAGAAATCTATGAAGACACAGACAGTCTCCTGAAGGAGATTTTGACGGAGATGACTAACAAACTTGATGTTGGACTTTCCTTCAAATTCAGCCCAACTGAGAAGTCCATGTCAGAGTCAGTTGCACCTCCTTCAACTTCAGGTGCAGCTGCACCTCCTTCAACTTCAGGTGCAGCTGCACCTTCAACTCCAAATGCAGCTGCACCTTCAACTCCAAATGCAGCTGCACCTTCAACTCCAAATGCAGCTGCACCTTCAACTCCAAATGCAGCTGCACCTTCAACTTCAAAACTAGATTTAACCTTGGGTGCAGAAGTCGGATTCCAGAAGAAAACGATGATTAGGGAGCTTTCAGAGTACACAAAAATTAAGGTGAATGTCAGCCAGTGACAAGTAATCCCATTGCAATTTATAAATGGTTCTAAACATACATAGCAACATTAACTAAACTAAAAAAAAGGTATTGAAGCTAGTCTCAGATAGATACATACCATAAGTGTTTACTAATTCTTCTCTCCTGCAGAACAAGAGCTTTATGCGGGTGAAGGGCAAAGTGCAACTGAGCACCTACAGGATGCGTTCCCGTGAGCTCCAAACAGCCAATGAATTCTTGGCGCATGTCCAATCTTTGCCTTTGCAGTATGAAAGGGGTATTTATTTTGCCTTCCTGGAGGACTACGGAACTCACTACACCAAAAACGGGAAAACTGGCGGCGAATATGAGTTGGTTTATGTTCTCAACCAGGACACCATAAAAACAAAAAGTATGTGTCTCTACTCAAAAGTAATGGTTCTGAAGTACATTTTCTCAATCACAATGGTGACTAAATTGAATATATAATAATATAAGCACTGATCCTCTATATTCAATGCCTCTTGCAGATCTGACAGAGAGAACTGTCCAAAACTGCGTTAAAGTCGGCATTTCAGCAAACTTTCAAAGCATGGTTGATGGCAGTGTGAAAAATGACAACTGTAAAGATGTAACAAACAAAAACCAAGGTGAGCTTTCCCAGTTTCACCTGATCACAGTAATGTCTAAAGCATATGTGCAGAGTTTTTAAATCTATCTTATGATTCTCACATGTACGGTGAAAGATTTATTCCTCACTGGAATCATTCTTCCTTTCCATATCAATCAGGAAATAATTCCTTTGTAGCACGACTACACTGTATGACATTGGAAACAAAACCACAGCTTCTTCCATGCAAAATTGCATTCTAAATTTCAGTCAAGGCTAGTGTCGGGCTATATCGGTCTGAGTTAGCAATCTTTATTCTGGTAGTCAGATGGCAGGTTTACTGCGAGTGAATGATACTAGCAAAACAACTACCCCTTACCCGTAGCAAGAGAATAGAATTTTATCTGAAAAAGAGTGTCTTTGAAAGTGTCTATATGTAACTTTGTGTTGATTGATTCTAGCAGTCGCTTTGTACAAAAGTGGTAGTGTTTTTACACCACCAGGTCTTTGCTTTACGGTGCTGTATTGCTCTCTGTATAGTACTGAGTTAGTGACTACTAAAAGGAAAATGTCCACACTATATAGATAGGGGATGTAATTTAATGTTGGCCACTGACGTAAAACAATGTTGCACACTGTAAAGTTATTTTATGAATAAAATAGACACATGAGGGCACATTCTGGGTTGGTTTTGAATCATTAACAATCCTGCAGTTGTCTCCATCTGTTAAAATCCCAACTGAGTGTGACTCGCGTTATCGCTCGTAATCTTTCCCTTTTAGCTTTTAGTTGTTCTTTGGTAAATTTCCTTTTTCTCTGTGATGGCCCTGCCTCATTTTCAGCCATAATTACAACAGATAACTTCTAAAATAAAATAACATTTAGGCCAATATAAAGAAGTCTACTGCTTCATTTTAGCTGGCTCCGCTGGCATACACTAACACAGGCTTTTCTGGTGTTATAAAGAAATCTGTGACCCTTCAGAATGCGCTACATGCTGCAAATCATTCTGTGACTTTGCGGGATTAACCAAACCCGGGCGTATGCCTTACTAAAATCTATATAAAAATAGCGTTCTTTTCACTGTTAGTCTCGTCCAGGTCATTTAAGATCATTGTATGAAAAATGACATAGCTTTAGAAACATAAAAAATTACATTTAGTCACTTCAAGTTAGACTTCCAAACTTAACCACCAAAACCAAACCTCTCTTTTCCTAATAGTAAGTACTGAAAGTAAGGTTTCAGTATTTATCAAATGTGGAAAGTCAACAAAGTTTTCCCCTGGTGCTTAAACAGGTGATACAGCCGGAAAAGCAGTAGTGGACAAGGTGATCACATCAGTCAAAGGAGGTACTCTACAAAGTGCTGTTGGTATGAGAGCTCAACTGAATAAGGAAGGTGTGATGAACATCAATACATATCAGGAATGGGCCCGGACCATTGCTGAGGCCCCTGCGCTGCTCACCAGTGAGGTACCTATGATAGATTGGCAAAGCTGTAAATACATCATTATCAGATCATGTTTTTCACAACGCTAGTGGCATAGCATTGGTCAGACCACCACTTTGGCCCAGACCCAAATACTGCACCCACAACATAGATTTCCATGAAATTGTGTACAGACATTCATGCTGCTCAGATGATAAATCCTAATGATCCTCCAAGTTTTCCCTTATCGTCACCAAATGTCAAAGTTTTTACTTATGATGTGAATTTTACAACATTTACTCGATTACTTGGCACAGAATCTGTCATATGTATTTATTAGATATTTACATCAGTTACGAGGTAGACGTCTATTGTTTTTAGTGTAAATTCTCAAAACCTGCTCTAAGGACAGCTGGAAAATGATTCATGTTCACATCCCTATCAGCACAGCCTTGCTTTGCCAGACCATTCACACACTGCTGAAAGGGGGGGGGGGGGTCTGGCTAGTCCACACAGCATTCCGGGATGGGAGATAAATGGGCTCTGGTTTATTAGTATTTCTTTAAACCAATCACAATCGTTGTGGGCAGCGCTAAACTCTGCACGGGTCTGCTGTAAAGTAGTTGAGAAAACTCAGATTGGACAGATAGTCTAGTTAGCTGTCTCAATTTACCATGCAGAGATCTGGGGAGCAGTTAACCATAGTCCCCATGAATCCACCAGAGTTTAAAATTCCAACACAAAGAAAGCAGAAGGAAAAGGAAAATACATACATCCGGCGGAATTTACTGAGGCACCGGAGCAATCCCGGGACTGGAACATCAAGGATGTAGACTACCATCAGTTGTACTTTGGGTTCACGGCAAACTATCAAATGTGAGCATACCCAGTTAAGATGATGAACACGGTAAAAAGTAAACCTCCTACATTAGCATTGTGAGCATGTTTGCATGCTGACGTTGGCAGATTAAAGCTCTGCTGCGCTCAAGTACCGCCTCCGAGACCCACTTTAGCTGTAGACTCATTTCGTAAGACATAAGGCAAAACAAAGATGTGATATAATTTTTCTGTTATCATATCATGGCAAGTGAAATGGTGCATCTATTCAGATTTTTTTTTTCTTCTGACAGCCAGAGCCCATCTATATGTTAATTCCATTGGATATGCCAGATGCTAACACCAGGATATCCAACCTGAAGCGGGCCACGGCCGACTACATGGCAGAGTATAACGTCTGCAAGTGTAAGCCTTGTCAGAACGGAGGCACTCTTGCTCTCCTGGATGGGCAGTGTAAGTGCATGTGCACTTTTCAGTATGAAGGCTTGGCCTGCCAGAATTACAAGGCAGATAAAGTTAAACACGCAGGTAAGAGTAAACGGATACATCAAATCATACAATATCCCAACACTCCAACAAGGCCATTTATATCGCTTTAGGTCCCTTTCCTTTTGTATGCTCATTTTGACATTGTTCTGCAGGTGCAAGGCCGACAGTTATTCAGGAAGGTAACTGGTCCTGCTGGTCCAGCTGGTCCAGCTGTGGCGGAGGGAAACGCACGAGGACACGCAGATGCAACACAGACGGGCTCCTTGGAGCTGTGTGCAGAGGAGACACCAACAATGAAGAACACTGCTAAACAGATTAATTACCATTTAACAAACAATCTTTCTCTATTTGACACACACACAGTTCCATATATATAAAGTTTTACGTTGAACATGCATATTTAGAAGAACAGAGCCATCTTGAGGTTGGTAATGGATAAAGCAGTTCATAAAATGATTTTATGTGTAGATTGATTTTTTGTCTGAGCCCTCTAAGTTTTAATTTCAGCCACCTAAAGTTGCTCTATTTTGTTACAATAAATCCAATTAAAACAAAGTCCTTCAAACTATTTTAATCAAAAGTCTATGCTGTCTTTTACATCCCACAGACTCCTGCAAACAAGAGCATGCCCTCTTTAATCATTTACTAGTCATCAGACATTTAGATCCAAACTTTGACTACAAATAATGCTGTTTCTTTCCAATTTGGTTGAGTTAAAAAAGAAAAAGAAACGTTGGCTAAAGTATGTATTAATGGGCTAATAACTCATCTTTGAAAGCAGGAACCCTTTCCAGCTGGCTGTGCTGTGTAAATGAGAACCAGATGAGTAGAAGCAGCATGGAGAGACAGAGGCCAACTAGAGATTAAGGTGCTGGACATAAACACAACATAAAGGAAGGCATACTATGTGCATTCTATTTTTTTTGTTTACCCATAAATGCGATGATGATTTTCAATACTGTTGTAATTTAGGAACAGGGATTGAGTCACTTTTCCGTGGAAGACTCTTCATTTGTAACTCTTTAATTGGGAACAAAACAACCACAATTGAACGTGTTTTCTTTTTCACACAAGGCGATTAGTACCAATGGAAATTATGAGGGACAACAAAATGATCAAATATAAAACTGTTTATCTGCTCTAATTGAACTGAACTGATGTACTGGTTAACACATGAAGGGTTTAATCATTCAAGTTATTATACACATGTCTAATGACAGCAATAACTTTAAGATGAAGATACATATCTGTATATGTTGCGGGTTTGTCTTGGATTTACATGGAGAGACAAATACCAATGTATTAAATGTGTCTGCTGAGGAAAAAAAAGGTCTATTAAAATCATTACCATGGGGTTACTGCTTTCCTGCTAGTGGAGTTGTCCTCACAATGGGCAAAAAGGTTGACTGACATATTTAGTTTGCTTAAAAGCATTTGAGTCTCATGTTTTCTCATGGATTTTGTCATTTAGTGGCAGCAATGCAAGTGTAACCGGACATCCTCGTGGCAGAGAAGGCCTTGTTAAGCAAACAGCAGATGAGTGTATACTGCTCCCGCCTTGCACAATATTTAGGAATGTGCACAGACCTGTAAAAGAAAAAGAAAAGTATGCTTACAATAAGTATTTTATTTAAACAAAGCACATAATACAATGTCTGAGAGTTGAGTCTTGGATAGAGTATAGGGCTTCGTGATATATATATGTTTATATATGACCTGAACAGCTTTGGCCCTTCTCATCTTACATTTTTTAGGATTTGTTCCTCCTCACTCAGTAAGCTTTCAGTGAACATCGCTTCCTGACAAAACTTAAATAGAGAGGAGTTAAAGTCCATAAGATTGTGCGTGTGTGTGTGTGTGTGGAGGGGGGGGGGGG
>NC_048422.1:20667051-20734953 GCF_013103735.1 Etheostoma cragini | reverse complement strand
ATACTTGAGAAGTAACCACAGGGGGTGGTGCCCCCTGGCCTTTGGGATGTCAGCATAATGGAGTAAAACTTTGGGATCTTATTGAGCTCCAGGGAGACCCCATTCACTCCGGACGGCAACCCAGCCTCAAGCCATTATATTAGTCCAAAATGTTTTGTTCTTTCTGCAGCCTTCAACAGAACAGTTAGCACAAAATAATGAACCCCTCTTCATCGATAGACTTCCCAATTTATGTTTTACCATTTGTACTCATTTACTGAAGAACAACATTTAAAGATTAAATGAGAAACCTCAAAAACAGAAGCTTGTAACACATAGGTTATATTTCACATATTCTCCATTAGATGGAAACACATTTGGGATCATTGGGAACAGCAATCCTTTTTTTCCAGTGGATAGACAGGAAAGGTGGGAGAGAGATGGGGGATGACAAAGGGCCGCAGTCGGACTCGAACCTGGGCCGCTACAAAGGACTCAGCCTACATGGGGCGCACGCTTTTACTGGGTGAGCCAGAGGTCGCCCCAACATGTGCAATCTCAAATCAATTCTAACTAGAAGATTTTGTGAGTAAAAACATCTTCGTAGCCGAATGCAAGACTTACATCTTGTGTTAAACATTTCCACCTTGATGACGTTAAAACACGTTTACATTTTGGGATTGTTTGTATTGTATTGCACATACTTTTCAAAACTCAAACAGGTTAAGAGAAAAAAAAAACTCACAAAACCTTTACTGCTTGTTGCTTGCAAGCTAGAAATGATCAAAATGCTAAAACCATTGTTGCCTCATCTCATAAACATATAGTCCTCGCTTTCAGTGAAGAAGAGGTAAGGGATATTTTTTTAACAAAAGCCCTTAGAAGGGTGTGAAAGGAGCCCCTTTGCACTCCTAAACGCCTGGACACAGTTGGGGGCGCCCCCTCCCCACTTCCCTGGGTCACTAAAGGCATTGAAGTTTTAGAGGGCTGCTACGGCAGATTACTCCACACAGCTGTCCCAGCACCGTGGAAATGAAGTTATGCCCCTTGTCAGCTATGTTTTGTGTGTGCCCCCCACCCCCTACACCCCCACACCCTCGTCCTGTTCTTCTCTCACTCCGTAAAACATAGCACCACTGCTCTTTGGCTACAGAAGGGAATCAGGGGAGGCAACAAAAGGACCGTTCCTACCCAACCATGGCACTGTAGAGGAAACCGATTGGTTGACTAAATGTTCTCTCGTTGCGTCATTATTCAGATAGGCTAGAAATCCCTGACATACAACCCAGCGCAGCCCCTCTCTCCCATAGCATTCCCTTCCCCCATTAACCTTCAATCATAAATCAACCCCTCCTCCACCTTTCCCACCTCTAAAAGGCTCAGGGTACTGCCTTCCTCAAGTCCACCCCCCAACCTCCAATTAGTTTGGGTCACTGGGATTTTTTTTCCCACTACACTTTTTTTGCTAAGTTTGTTTACTTTGGTCAAAACTGAACTGTGATACAAGTGTAGCAACATGAGAAAACGTTCAAAATGAGGGCATAACACACTCCTTTCAGCAGATAAAAGATAGATTAACAAGAAAGATTAACCCTAGCTGAATCCAATATACTCAGATGTTTCACTACAGCCCAACTTGTTCTGGGACCAGTAGCTTATGATGGCTAATGCTTGCTTTATTGCGGTGTTACTGATATGTTTTATTCATCATCTCTCTCAGATAGGACATTTCAGTGGTTCCTTTGGACAGTGACGGGGAATTTGGTATTCCTCTCGGCACAGTGGTCACACTTCTGCAAACGTTATATAGACTCGCTTTCAGACATTGAGCATTAAAGTGTACATATTGTGTACATGAGTGTAAATCTTAAAAGAAATACAGAACATTGCTTATGACAAGTTAGATTAGAATAAGGTGAAGTCTTCAAATTGTTTTGCTTGAACAACAGTCACAAACCCATTAGTATCCCTTTTAAAATGATGTAAAACCGAGGAAATCCGAAAGAGCCTCACATCTGAGAGGCTGTGATCCGCAAATGTTTCATATTTTTTCCTAAATTAATAATTCTACTGAATAATAATTAAACCTGCCAATCGACTGCTTGACTTACTGGTTCAGCATCTTGTTTGAGCACATACATCCAAAGATAACATATATCCAAACGCCTTCCATATCCATTTGATTATTAATCTGCTACTTGCATGAAAGCCCCCTGTGTAGCTATAGTATCTGACTAAGTAAGATGCCTCACTCACTCAGCCTAGTGGTTCAAAAAGGGATGACAGTTGCTGTTTTATCTTCAGTTGAGCTAACCATCTCAGTATATTGAATCAATTTCCAATTAATGCTTACTTGTGAGATATGCAAACAAAAGAACTATCACTTCTGATACTTAAATATTACCCGCTTTCTGTTTTTATCTCACATACATTGGACGTGAGAACAAATTAATTAAAAGGCAGGTCTCATGTTTCTAAGATGGGCAGTTTCAAAATAAGCTCAACACGAAAGGTCTGTCTGGCAATTGAGCAGTTTAAAAAAATGTTTTGCTCTGTGATTGTGAAGAGGGAGTTACTGCGTGGCCACTGCACTTCCCTGTCTGAAGAACAGTGTCTGACAATAACTGGTGTGCAAAATATGCCCAAATAATTTCACCTTTCAAAGCTTCTCTTGTAATTTAGATGTTCATTCAGTGTTATATGTAGTATTATGACATATCAGCATATAATGAGTACTATACACATTATGCCATTGGCCAATAAAGAGAATGTATTGTCGACAAAATCTAGCCAAAGCGAGGCTGCCTGTTCGCCTTTGCTTAGTGTAACCGAGAGGAAGAATGGTTCGGGGCGGGGCAGAGGGGAGGATGGCCAAGCAACAGTTTGAGTTATGATGAGGCAATTTTAATGATGTTCTGGTCCCTGCACCAAAAGCCCCAGTTGACTCTTTTCTCTTTCGGCTTGGAGAAGAAAACATTCCTATTTTACTCTGGTGCCAAAAGTTAATTGAAAACATTTCAGGGCAAAGTATGGTCTGGGGCCCCCATATGATTCTCATCCCTTCATTATCCTCAACAATGATAAAAAGGCATTACAATTATTAATAGTTGGAGCAGAGGCCTTCGCTCTTAAAGTGACAGTGACAGGCTTTTGCTTCTCATAACAAAAGGCCCAGAAATGACTTCCCCACATCACTTTGATGGTATTTGTTTTTTCTGCCGTTGTAGAATTTATTATTTTCTTTCTAACACAGTTCAAAGCTTATGTTTTTCAAAATAAAGTCAGACATAATGAAGAGTTCCAAACTATGATACAGATCCTCAAAGCTTCAGAGAGAAGTTAGAGAAGACCACATCTTATTATAAGAGGACTGACTTTTGCACAAATGGACGTATCAGCAGGAGTTAGACTGAGCTATAAAGCTGAACTTTCTCACATAACTTCTCTGTCTTACTCTGGGATAGCTGTCTCCTCCTGCTCCCCCACTCCCTGAAAGGGGTGACAGAGGGAAAGAGTGAATGAAGTGCCCCTGCATTGTGCTGCAGCGCCATTGTGTATTTTGCATCTCCATAATAGAGGTGCCACTCGACTTCTCTTCCAATCAATGGGCTGGAGGGCCCATCTCTTCTCCTCGAAAAGCAACATGGCTGCTGTCAATGGTTTCAAGACCCATTATCACAGGTGAAGGAGGGGACACTGGCTTTTTGTAAGTATAGAGAGCTGACTGCCTCATAACATCAGTCAGAGGCATGTAAACAGACACATGTACCCTGCAGCATTCCTGCTATCACTCATTAAAAACTGCATCATACACAAAAAGTAGAAATTCTAAAATCAGATTGTCTGTGACATGGCGCTTAAAAAAAAATCCAATAAACTGAAAACACATTTGTGATGTCAAAAAAGTTTTTCCCGCAACCGCTGTCAAGAAATGTTTTGCATGTTGGAACAGATTAAAAATAACTATGGTGAACATACTGAACTTTCAAACTGTTGACCTGTAACGCAAAAAAGTCACTTGTAGTAGATTTACAAAGAAACATTTTAAGGCCTAAACCCTATTATGAGTATAGTGACACTTATTACCATAATAATGCATCTAGTAAACACCAAGCCCTATGGTTGAGGAGGAACCATTGGGCTTAGCGCCTCTAAGTGCAAAAGTGTTGCCTGTACTTTTAATAATCCCTGGTAAATAATTGTGTGAAATACCTTCAAAAGAAAGCAAAAGTAGCAATCATGGCTAAAAGATCACATTTTGACTTTTTCAAATTTTTTCCCTAAGCCTATGATGATTGCAATGTATTTTAATTGACCCAACATTGCTTTGCACTCCTTCAATAAAAACATGAAGCCTAAAACTTAATAAATCAAAAAAGACTCAATATCAACAGTTAAAGACAGAGCCACACTTCCAAATGAATAGTTTTAAAAATCTTCTTTTATTTAATGTGCATGTACATAGGAGTGTGTTCTTAATGGGCACCTAATATATCCACTCACCCGAAAACAGACATCTTTTTTTCCCTCAGTGTGTCTTTGTAAAGACTTCTGACAAATGCACAGGGTGAGGATAAACAAACTGACTCAAACAGCCCCTTGGCTCCATTTGTGCTGCAAATCCCCAAGAGGAGGGGTTTACCTTGTCTGTTTGAACAGTTTTCAAGGCTTACCACTTTATTCTTTACACAAACATCCATGTTGACAAGGTCAAGGGTATCAGTCGTACAGGCTTCTTGTTTCCTGCCCTGGGATCTTAGGCCCATTTTAGTGGCTTACATCAACTTTGGTTTTTAATGAAGGGGTTGTGGAGAAAGTCTGTGTACAAGCTGGTGAAGAAAATGTCTCTGCTATAACAGCACGTCTCCGATATGGTCACATCATGGTGGTATAAACCCCGTTTAAGACTGTTAGGCACCCTTAGACTAAACATTTTCCTCTGTGGTCGTAACGCAGTGAAAGAGTGGGACTCACCTATCATTACAGTGCAAATCTCTTGTCACTTATAAACAAATATTTGGACAAAAATATGTTTTATACAATATACTGTACAATCTATCTTTAAAAAGCTGACATACAAAAAAGTGGGCTCCCTTCAGCATTATCAGATGACTAAGATTGTATTACTGAAATATATAAGTGTATGTAGGAGTGATTACAAAAAGAATGTGTGTGAACCTGTGCAGATGTGTAGCAGAACGATTATTGTTGAATTTAAACGTCCCGAATGGTAGTTTGACGACACAAAAATGGCCATTTTTCCAGACAGATTCTTGATTTTTTTGATTCATAAAGAGCAAAACCACTGACTTTCTAGAGGTCCTCAATGGCAGCAGCTTTTCAGATAAATTTGGTCAAAACCAAAATGGTGGTCAGGACATTTAGGACAGTCTGACAAAGTGGGGAGTCACTTGAGTTTTCCACATATTGATAATCCTCAGGGTCGATGTAATCGTCTTCCGAGTCGTCCTCAGCGTCTGAAAAGCCGCTTCCCGCGAACCTATCACTAGAATCAGAGCAGAAAGTTTTCATGCTGACCTTTACATACTCGCATATGTTCCTCTCCGTGCCGTCACACACACAAGTGTCTAGCTGTTGCGCTTTCGGTATGGAGCGCATGTTGGCGATCACTCTGCGGCACCCGTCAGAGCACCTCTCCCCTCCGAAAAGTTTTCGGCAGTGATATAAGTAATCCTTCATGGCAGAGCTACACGACTGGTCCATCTCGCACTGGCGCCGGGCCTCGGTGCAGCCCACGGTGCTGGTCCGCGGCAGGCACGGTTCGATGGCTTGTTTGGTGCTTCTGCAAACCGGGTCGAGGGCGCAGTCGCAGTCCTCCAGAGCCGGGCCACTTCTGGTTAGATTGAGCTGAATGAGAGAGGATATGCAGTGGCTGGGGCACTTCTTACGGTCCCCAGTGATGACAGACGCGCAGGCATAAAGGTACTGATCATACGCGTATTGGCACTCCGGCTCCCCGTGGCACTTCAGGATGGCTTTCCAACAGACCAGCCGACGGCTGTGGTTAGGAGATCCGACACATACACCGAGGATTAGGATCAACACAATGCACATCCAAACCGCTGTCCGCTCCATCAATATGGCAAGGCTTGCCATTTCCAGGAAGAATGGATCTTAAAAAAGTTAGACTTCATATGGGCTTCTGTAGTTTCATCGCGCTGCGTCGAAACGAGGCAAGCCAACTTCTCGATGTTTTCATATCATGTCACAGTTGAGGACTTGATGTCAACGAGGCACCAGGATGACCACAACAAGCCAATCATTTTAAGATCTTAAAAAATTTCAAATAAGAGAAAAAAAAGTTCCAGTTTTGGCCAGTCCCAGTCCAGGTTTTGGAGACTTCACGTGCGTAGCCTACGTTCAGCACTGTTTGGACTCCCCTTCCAAACTCTTCCCAAGGAGCCTGCCCTACCGCGATATATCCGTGTTCCTAAAGTCACTCATGCGCTTTCAATCCCAGGCCGCATCCTCTGGAGCTGCAGCAGCTTTGTGATGAAGGCTGTGGTGATGGGCTGATTAGGTTTGTGCAACGACCCCCTCCGATTGGCCCGACGGACTGCTGGGATTCTGTCGTCACACGCGGGCAGTGACTCAAGCTTCCGTTTTTAAACTAAAAGAAAACTTTCTGCAAAGGGTTCTTTTAAGTATCTTATGATAAAAAAACGACTTGCCATTTCAAATTATACAGATATTTGTTAACCCAATGTCTTTTATGAGATCATACATTTGAGTTATTTTCTTTATATCTATGGAGTTATATTTCACAGTAATGAAGAAATTATTCAGCTATTTTGCTTAAAAAAGTATACCATCATATAGAATTACTCCACATGTGAAAGTAATACATCTCAAATTGTACTTAAGTAAAAACACATTTGTACAAAAAATAAAAGTAGTTATGATGCAGAATGACTGTATATCAGCTTATTGAATTATAATTATTGATGCATTCTTTTGTACACCACTTTATTGTTGCAGCAGAGTGCCTTATTTGAATGACTTTACATATATACTGCCAGTAGCATGTGGTACCCCAATGGATCAATAAAGTCTCATCTCATTTTATATTATTAATCTGTAGCAAAGTCATTGTTAATTTGAGGTTTCAAACAATGTAGGAATAGTGTAGAGTAGAAACAGTATAATTCCTCTAAATTGTAGTGAAGCAGAAGAATAAAGTAGCAGAACATAGAAATACTCAAGTAAAGCACTAAAAACTGTACTTAAGTACAGTACTACTTTGTTACTTTCCACCACAGTTTTTCTTTAAAATAGTCGAGAGTAGATAGCTGTTCTCCGTAGTCTTTCCATAAATCTCTTACTTTGTGTTGCACTACTATAAAGTTTGGATTTCAGATGATATATAGTTCAACCACTGTGGTCTCATTCTTGAATAATTGCTCACCCCTGCATTGAGACCCGAATGTAATGAGGCACAGCTTCTTTGAAAAACACTGGGATTGTGTTGCTTCCCCGCAAAGAGAGGCGACAGCTGTTATAACACATGCAGAGCTCCTGTCTTACACTTTACACCATGAAACATGAAAAGCCTTGACTGCGTGGCTATGATACAGCTACACGTGAACGCTGCACAGACACATTTGCACACACCAATAAAGCCATGACAGCTTAGAGGTTTGAGAACTATGTTTTGCTGATATGGAGCTGGGAAAGTACCAGATGCCTTCATGTGAGAAAAGTAAAAAAAAAAAAAAAAAAGCCAACATTTGGCTGTTTTTTTTTTTTACTGCCTATTCTGTGTAAGTGTAAGCAGGGGTGTGAAATCCTAATGACCCTGCACTTTACCTTTTGGTAAAGCCATTTCCTATTTCCTAACAATAACACTTAACAAGAAAAAGAGGGTGAAGAGGAATAACAACGTCAGCCACACCATGTAAACAAACACCTAGCATGAAGCCACTTGAAATGGAAACCCAACAGATCGGTTGGGGCCTTAAGTCCAAAAACAAAACCACTCAGGCTTTTGGATAACTCTGTTCTTCCTACCCCG
Source organism: Etheostoma cragini (assembly GCF_013103735.1). Taxonomy (NCBI): domain Eukaryota; kingdom Metazoa; phylum Chordata; class Actinopteri; order Perciformes; family Percidae; genus Etheostoma; species Etheostoma cragini. Next base: position 20,726,942 of record NC_048422.1, on the reverse strand, counting down.
GCACATCACCACTCTATGCCCACAAAGATCTGGCAGCTCTCAGGGGACCCTCAGACCCCCCGATTCCAATTAGAGAGATTAGAGAGGAGTCAAGACAAGTGCAGAAGAGTTTCTTAGCCAAACAACCCAAAACTCCCCCCTTCCACCTCCTCCAGTTGGCATACCAGAGCAACAGGATGACTGCAGACTCAATTTAGAGCAACATCAAAGTGGAGGTTAGAGAAAGCCCAAATGGTGAATTGCTCAAGGGTCTACATCGACTACAAAGAGCCTGACATCAGCTCAGGGTGCTAAGGCCAAAAACGTCTCTTAACAGAGACGGATATAGGTGCAGTGTCTCTGCTGAGGATGTGACTATTCAGCCTGTTTTTAACTTGTGAGCAAGGTTTGGGTACCTCTAACTTTTGCCCTTTGTAGAGTGACACACGCTGATGCACAAGGCCTGTACAAAGCTTTCTTTTCTACAACAAACTAAAGAACACACCCTGACCACAGTTGCATTTCGCTTTCAAGGAGTTCATAATGCATAGCAGAACTAAAATCCCCTCAGTGTTGGATGGCAGCCAGATGAGAACAACGGCCAAATTCAGTCGAGCCAGTGGCTCTGTATGATGGAGTAGGCAGCTGCTCTCCCCCAAACTGTACCTCTTAAATGACACTAATACATCACTCAGTTACTTTACTTTTATACCAAACGTCTTAGATTGTTCTGAGGGTAATATGAGGCCAGTGTCCATTTATTTTAAATGAGTACATAGGCATCCTGTACATGCGGTTGTTCATGGCGACTTGAATATAATAGTGTTTCCAGAATTGGAATGCGGTTCCCGAGAGAATATTTGGAAATACTCATGCAGAGACAGACATGCTCTTCAGCTTGTCTCCACTGCTGTCAGAAGTCATTACACACAAGCTGCTATGCCAGAACAATTGACTGAACTTTGTATTCAAGTGCTTCCAAGCCCAGAGAGAAGCAGGGAGAGAGGGAAAACAGAGAGGGGGGGAGGAAACAGAGTCAATGTTAAATAGCTGCCAAGTGTTTTTCTGCCTGCATTCTTATATTTTTTTTGTGGCTCAGAAGTCTATCTTAGACATGCTGATATTTTGTCTTCATTCTTTTCATGAGAGGAATTTGTATGCTTTTGCTGAAAACTAGAAAATAACTAGCACAAATCCAACACTTGCATGCATAGTCTTCACATGAATATGCAGTGTCACTTTTATCAAGTCAACAACACAGCACTGCAGTATTTTTGTTTTCTGGTTTGGGACAGAACAAGACAGGAGGAAATCAAATCACCTGGTTCATTTCTTTTTTTATTGAAACCTATCAATGACTATTGGATGGATTGTCATGAGAATTGGTGCAGATCTCCACAGTACCCACAGAATGAATCAGGTCAAGGCTTCCACTTATCAATGGAAATATCTCAATATATTAAAGATGAATCGCTACAAATTCTCATACAGACAGTTTCCATACATGGGTAATCCTCTCTCTCCCATCTATTCTATCATTTGCCATCAAATTTGATTTTCATATACATTACTGGTCAAAGGTTTGGGCTCACTTAGTAATTTCCATTGCACTCCATAATAGAGAGAACACCAGCTGAGATCAGTTGCATTGTGGTTGTTTTTTAACCAGGGCAGCGGTTTTCAGATTACATTATGTGTTTACACAATTGCAAAAGGGTTCTCCAATGTTTTCTCAGTTAGTTTTTTAAAATAATATCAGATTAGTAAACAGAATGTGCTTTTGGAACATTGGATGAATGGTTGCTGATAGTGGGTAATGTAGCTACTACATTGAAGATCAGCCACCCACTCGGATCAGCTGGTATTCTGTCAATAATGGAGTGGAATGGAAATTTGCACGCAGTTATCACACCAGAGATGTTTCAGGATGGTACCACATGTTCTGAGAGTGCATCCTTCTGGAGGAAGCCACACACCACGGCCGGAAAACGCTTTGACTTTGAACTCACAAAAGAGATCACAGCCACAAGTTCAAACATGGGTCATCCTTGCTCTAAAGTCCCCAAGAGTAGTCAAAAAAGTTTTGTATTATATATTTGCTGAAGCCAAACGTTTCTAATGTGGCATGAAGCGAGGATGAACACATAGACAATTGTTTTCTTGTATTGGTTTCCCATTAGCAAAGCTTCCAGATTCCTTTGGCTTGTTTCAAGGAACAAATTAACATTGCAACAGGGAGCAAAACTGGATAATGTTACAAAAAGATTCATGATCTGGTTGTTATTATTTCACCTAAGGGTTTTCGCAGGAAAGCAGATGGGGCTGTTAAATAGATTGGAACAGAGAGTAAACTCCAGACAGAGAGACACTGGTTTTGCCATCACAAAGAATTGCTATTGACAGTGGGTGTAGTAAATTGATTACACCTGAAGAAAAATCTGTGTTAAAAGGATTGAATTGAAACTCTCCAGGACTACTAATCCCTGCAGTACAGAGATATATGACACTGGTCAGGTAATGTAAGATAACAGAGCCATTTATTTTCAAAGAGGGGAAGAAAATAAAGCCACACATTTCCCACGGGTAATGGGGGCATCTGTGTGTAATAAAAGGAAGGTTGTAGCAATGGGGCCAACTGTTTGAATGCACAGATACGTACTGTATATATTTACAGATTTGTCTACACATTTGCAAAACTGAATACAGTTGCAAATCTGAATATAGAATTGGAGATTTTATTTACGCATTTACTTTAGAGTTGTTCCGATATTAATTCCGATACCAGTACCGGATATGCCTCTGATTCTGCCTAAAATGCACAAATCCAACACTACATAATTTAGACACATATACAGTATATACACGTACATATATATTTAAGGCTTTTGTGTACACAGAAAAAGTCTTAGATCTATGTGTTCAGCTCATGAATAATAGGGAAAAATCAAAAGAGTTGCGCTTATAATTTTGTTCGGTGTATATATATATTTTACACAATGGTATCAGATCTGTACACTGTATCGGCTAATACACAATTATTCAAACGTCTCAAATTTACAATTCTGTTTACGCAGACACATTTGCAGATTCCTGTGGACATTCACAAATCTTAGTACACCTTTAGAGATTATTTGAAACATTAGAAATCTGATTACATATACAAGGATTGAGATAAAGTTGCACAACTCTCTACACACATTTGCAAAGACATTTGCTACCATAGTGGCCTTGTATCTAGCTATTAGAGAAGAAAAAGAGACTAAGACAGAGTTTTAGTTTTTGTTCAAAATGTAACCTCTCCTTTCCGAGCTCGGATCACATTTCTCTTCAAGAGAAAAAAGTTCCTCAGAGACAGATATGCCACCACAACCTCAAAACACAGTATTCATTGTTCACTAGATCAAGGACATCAAGAAACCAGAAAGGAAGAAAGTGACTACCCAGTTAAAAAGCTGACTCTTTGTCTCTCTCTCTTTGTCTATTGATTTAAAACCTAAACTCAGGAGGCTCCGTCATCGCCTCCTGCAAATAAGTTCTAATCAGCGCTAATTACATTATGTTTAGTAGCATGAATACAGTTTGATCAGGCCCAATATTTTTTGCTGTTGCGGAATTATTAGCGTTGGGGATTTATGAAATGGTCAATGTCTCATATCTATAAAATATTAGGCTACAGCTAGCAGCCATTAGCTTTGCTTAGCACAATGACTGTAAATATGGAGAAACAGCAAGCCTGGCTCTGTCTATATGGTACAAAAAAAACACCCCAAGAGGTACCCAAAACACCAACACTTCATTAACACATTTGTTTTAATATGTACAAAAACTAAAATCGATTTCGCCATTTTATGGTGGGTAATATGCCAATCTATCTAATCTAACTCAGGGTTTCCCTGGCAATTTGCCTGAGTAATCACAATGTTTGAGCAGATTGAAGACACTGCTTGAACAGCATGGACCATTGGTCCTAAAGTATTTTTAATTTCATTTTTAATTTTAATCTGTTTATTGATCCCCAATGGGGAAATTACAATTATCCTGCCAACCTTAGGAGTATTCTTGTAACTTCAGAATAGACGTGTGTGGGTCTATTTAGGACATTTTGGTGAACAATTTCTGATCCAGTTGACAAAGGCTTATATAATTCCAGCTCAGCGTAAAAGCAGCCCAAGATACATAATAACTGCAGGACTGTATGGAAAGAATGACACGTCCCTCATGCAAAAATATTCAGACATATACAAATGCAAACATATGAAAGCATCCTTTGATTCACTACATATTCATTAATGTGGATGAAGAGGCCTGTAGTTTGGTTGTTTGATTCAATCTATTCATACAATGGTTATTGTTCCTAAACCTTAATACACGCATGTCGTCTAAGCTGAAGACTCAAGGTTTATGAAGAGTCTGGTGGTCAAAGCGCAGATAAGGCTGTCTTCAGTGACAGTAACCACATGCTCTTAATCCAAACACACCACACAGTATAAGGCACAGCGGCATCGGTGGTCTGGTCGATTGTCCTAACATCACACCATAGAATAAATCAAGTTAATCTTACAGGACGTTTTTCCCACTTCCATAGACACATATAAAATATCAGGGCTTCTACTGTATTCGAAACACCATGAACGAAACAAGAAAGAAGATCAGACTTCAGGACACAGGCTTGCAAAAGAATATTACTTTTTGCTTAGACAATAAGCATAAGGCATCATTACGGACATAGAAGTCTCTTCTGCATGAAAAGATGGACATTTAACAAAATCAAAGGTAAACTTAAGAGTAGCAGATACTGGACCAGCTCAGGGCACGGCAAGCATTAATGTTGCCTAGTAACATAACTTTGCACAAAACATTTCAGTCCTTTGCCCTCTAAACTGCAGTAATATTTTCTCCCATCACACTTGGATTTAATAGACTTACATCAGTTTCTCCAAATAGACAAAAAAGCTTGGGTAGCCAGAGACTCACTCTGATGTCAGTTTGAATTTGAGATTTTGGATGTGGAAATATGAACTGCAGTATTGTGATGTGGATTTACCAAGGAAACTTGGACTGTTACCTCGAAAATAAGAGCATTTGAATGGGGCGGGATTGGGAATGCACTAACATTCAGGCACAAATATGGGTCCTTTCTGGACGAAGGTTGAGGCAGTATTTGGATTAGCAGTTAGATCCAGTCAGGGTGGTCTGGGATACAGAGTTTATGTTTAATTTAAACATAGGTCCTCTGAGTGTATACTGTCACTGTGCTGAGAAAAGCCATGCGAATGAGTTAAACAAAGAGGTGGGATAGTAGGTCTAATGTGTATTCTGATGCCTGAAGTTATAAAACCTCTCTCAGGTACACAACCTGGCAGACAGGACTGTGTGTTTATAGTGGAAGTCTCTGGCTGGATATAGTTCTTATCTTTGGCTTATAAAGCTACTGTTAAAGCTGGGGACCTCTGTTGCATGTCATTCCCCATCTCTGTCTCGCCTCATTGGCTGTCAACTCGCTACAGTCTGCGATCTAATAAAGAAAGAAAAAGTGTCTCCAAAAAGAGCAAAACTAGATTAAAAGTCCACAGCCGTTCTAAATGTTTTGTGAGTCTGTACTTAGCGAGGCTTTGAGCTAAATGCTAATATCAGAATGCTAAAATACCCATATTTATCCTCTTACTTTATCGTGTTAACATGCTAATGATTGATAGTTAGCACTAAATACAAAGTAGCCACAGGTGAGACTGATGGAATGTGGTCGTAAACCAAAATGACACACTGAAACGTGTTGGCAATATTTTTTTAACAAATTTGCAAAGCTCTAACTGCATTGTTTTCTGTGATGGTGTGCCACCTTCTCTCTACGTTAATGCTGAGTTGTTGAGATATTTCACTGAAAACAGCATACTCATCGTGGCACTAGAGGAAAAACTCAGAGGATCTTCAAAGTTAGTAGACTGTCTGGATTTATCTTGCAGAGATCTGAGAATGGTTAACCATAGTCATCTTAAATGGACCCAAGTTTAAAATGACAACACAAAGGAAGGCCAAGGCAATGGATATATGACCTAAATGAGTGAATTTCCCAGAGGAAATTCCTTCAGCAACGGTGCAATACCTAAAGTGGAAGATCGAGGATGAGACCGATTATATTGACCGACTGACCGACAGAGCCACACTGCTAGCACGGCTAAAAAGAACATGTTTGTTATTGCCTGCTTTTATTTCCTAATATGTGTCTTTTAATTAATTTTTTGCATAAACATAAATTGATGATCTATTGTCTTTGTGATCTTTCTTTCCATCCTGCACTAGCTAAACAGAGATGTGCTGCAGAGAAGGGGAGGTTGTTGAGTAGGCTGTTAGCTGCACAGACAAACCACAGACGCAACGCTATAACACTCATTAGAGTGTAAAGTAAACCGAGCCTGTCTGCACTTGGGCTGGATATCAGACAGACAAGGAAGGGCTACAACGGAAAACAACAGGTACTGACCTGTCATGGATAGACCGAGAGAAAAGGACAAAACAGTGTTGCAAAGGCCTGACACATTGTTTTATGTTAAATGAAGAATACATCAGTTGGCAGAGGCAGCCATGACAACATCATTTTGCTAAATATTGTTGTATGCTGCCTACCACTGTTCTTTCAAGCCTCTGTTATATAACTTTAATCTGGCATTGTTCTGCTACTGTCTGAGAAAAATTAATAGTCAAGACAGTGAAGCAGCTAGATGTAACAAGTCACTCCTTGGCGGGGGGGGGGAACTGCCTTTCTTTCTTTTTTAAAGATTTTTTTTGGGCAATTTCAGCCTTTATCATTGACAGGACAGCAGAAGACATGAAAGGGGAGAGAAGGGGCAATACAATGAAGCAAAGGACCACAGGTCGGAGTCAAACCCGGGCCGCTGCTTTAGGAAGTAAACCCCTATATATGGACGCCCGCTCTACCAACTGGGCTACCCGGGCACCCAGCAAGGAACTGCCTTTCTACAGACAATGCAGCTAAACACATTTAACAATACTCCTTAAAAGATATCAACTTAGATAGAATACTTATGCCAAAAAGTATTCAAATCAAGATGTCATCTCGCTCACACACACACTTACATATACAGCACACACAGTAGCAAGGAAAAAGTAAACAGGCTGGGTTTCGCTTTTCCTGCAAAAACTAAATATTGACTCAGTACCCTATAATCATACACAGACTGAACAAAATTGAAATAAACAAGTGTGCCTGTAATGTGTAAGTGTTTGTGTGTCCATGGACACTGAGGCCCTTGACTGCTGACACTGACAAATGCACACAAAAAGAGGAAGTGGTTCAGTTTTGGCAAATACCAGACAATATGGATTCCATCCAGCACGCTGGAGCTACCCACATTTATTTTGTATTCGCTACATATACAAAGGAGTTGTTTCGAAAGCACTGAGCCTTCTGTCTCTGATCATACATCTGCTATCAATTCACATAATTTAACTTTCGTATGACTCACATCCAATATTCGTGAGGCTTTGGATTGCCAAGACGTTAGTTGAAAAAAGCCAATAAAAATTCCATTATGCTCTCAGGGGAGCTTTTCAATTCAAAGTCAAGTTTCCAAGTGACATCAGCAGCCATAGATCCACAAAGCTATGTTTTTGTTGTGTTGTGCCATTATTAAAAGCTCATTAAGTGTCTTATTAAGACTTTCAATCAAATGTTCTTTTCTTTACTGGAAGCTGCAGTACAACATCAGCAAAAATACAGATTGTATATGCCGACACCGAAGGCATTGCTGTTCTACGGACCATAAGGATTGTTTTCCTAAAAAACTTGACTGTTTGAATGAGGCTTTTGTGTTAGCATACTGTTGAAATCTTTTGTTTTCTCAGTGAGTCTATATGGCTCATTAGTTGAGGGGCTAGGCTGAAACTTTAAGGCCTGTCAGGGTGTGCTGCTGATGCCAGAAATCATCAGCAGCTAGCCAGGAAAAAGCAAGTTTATTAACAGAAATGAAAGTTTTAACGAGGTTCTGTTGTTTTGTTTGATTTTATGTCGCATTAGATTAAAAGAATAGTTCAACATTTTGGGACATGTTTATTTGCTTTCTTGGCAAGATGAGAAGTCTGATACCACTCTCATATTTGTCTATTAGGTATGAAGCTGGACCCAGCAGGCGCTTAGCTTAGCTTAGCATAAAGACAGGAATCAGGGGGAAACGGCTAGCCCGGGTCTGTCTACACGTACCAAATACCTTGGTAGTGGTGTAAATGAGTGTAAACACTGGGTTATATACACTTCAGCCCAAAGTTTTCTACAGACTACATTATATAGACTAGGCTTCCAAAGCAATTTGAGTGGATGGTTAATGAAATTACACAGTATATTTCAGCCTTTGCAAAAGGATAAATTGTATGTGGCGGATGCGTAGTGGTAACAAAAAAAACAAAATGGCAGATGTGGATGGGAATAAAAACTACAGGACTCTTTGCAACCCCATGAACAACATGTGCATTGGTTCATTTGCCTTTATTTAAATAAAAGAAAAAAGAAAAGATGGGGTCAGTCTCTACAAATAACACATAAAGCAGCAAGATGGAGCCATCATACTGTGAGGCAGATCTAATAGGCCCAGTGTGGTTCCCGGTTCCTTTATCAGTGCAGGTAAGGAAATGAGTAGAAAGCACTTAACAATAAATGTCCCGATTGAGCCTCTCAATTGTGCTGTTAGTCCTGCAACGAGACTGGAGAGAAAAAAATAAAAAATAAAAAAAACCCAGAAAATGATTTATTATCCCAAACAGTTTGCTCAGTAATGCCTATTATATACAGTCTTGTTTATGGTTGATACATAACAAAGATGAATACCTCATTTCTTATGCTTCTTACAGATGGAAAGATACTCCATCACGTCGTCAGGGGATCCGAGGACAATGGGAACTCGTTCGTGGATGTTGGTGGGCTGGATGTCAAGAACATTCATGGATCCTGTGGTGGCCATGCCTCCTGCCTGCTCCATGATGTAGGCCATGGGGTTGCATTCATACAAAAGCCTCAGCTGCACCGCAAGAAGCAGAAACATGAATGAGAGGATACAAGACAAACAACTTACGTGTGTATCTTTACTGCAACTTGACATGCATGTTGATGATCTAAAAGCAATCCCATAATAAAACACTTTTTTGTCCATTTGTATAAGCGCCACTGCTCACCTTGCCCTTTGGACTCTTGACATTAGCAGGATATAAAAAGATCCCTCCGTACACCAAAGTACGATGAACATCAGCAACCATTGAACCAACATATCGACTGCCATATGGAGCAGAACCATCCTAGAAACACACACATTTAATGAAGATTTTTAGACAGCATGTCACTTATATATTCAGAAACCAAACTTTTGTGCAGCCAATACTACATTAGGCCTTGCCAATGGCATAATAGATACAAAGCATAAAAAGCAACAGCGACCGTGCACCGTACCATTACCTCAGGGTATTTCTTTTTTTGTAGGTACTCTGACACATCTGGATAAAAATGCTGCGCATATCCCTCATTCAAACTGTAGATTTTTCCCTTTTTCTTAATCTTCACATCTCGATCCACCAAGATGAACTCCCCAATTGACTGAAAGAGAAATTCAAGGAAATACGGCAAAACGTTTCTGAAAAGACACATGATTCATTTTTGCTCATTTTGTTTTGCATATTTCAAAAAACAAAAACAAATCATATAAAACTATTGATCTAATCACATAACACTATCTGCCTATGACAGGGACACCTTGATCTTACAGGGTCAAGCATGAAGCAGTTGACTCCCTGACCAGTGGACAGGACCATCATGGTGGCACTGCCATACAGAGCATAGCCAGCTGCCACGAGGTTTCTCCCAGGCTGCAGAGCATCCTGCTCACATGGCTCCCCTGCTGTAGTCTATGGAACAACAGCGAGAGGCATTTTACAAACAGATACCTAGTCAGTGATATATTATTATAAATTACAATATTTGATTATAATTACTATTGCATTCATGTCTTAACAGCATTTAATGTTATAGCTGGTAGAGGTGAAGGTCATTTGTTGTATATTGTTTGGTAGTTTAATCTATAGCAAAACATTTGGTCTGATGCATTTTATAGAATACATATCTGATTTGAATGTAAAATATTGATTGGCAAGGTAATTGGTAACTATTACTGTCTGAAAAATATAGTGGAACAAAAAGTACAATATTTCCCAGTGAGATGTAGCATAGTAGAAATACTCAAAACAGACTTTACACATGATGATCTGCTAAACTCTCAAGAGGGTTTTCAGACAAAACCTGAAACTAAATTCAGGATAAAATCCATATAAATTATACATGAATGCCATACAAAACAGTTGCCTGATAATTTTTTTGTTTTTTTTTGTTTCTTTAAATCAGCATGCAGCATGATGGTAGCTAACCTTTTTGTAGATGGCGAAAATTGTTCCAATTGAGACAAGACAGTCGATGTTTGACGAACCATCCAGTGGATCAAAGCACACTATGTATTTTCCCTGCCAGTTAAAAACCAATAATGTTATTAGTGTCACAACAATTTCAGAAAAACTAAATGCTTAAATCTATAACCTAAAAAAAAAAATGCACATATTTGCAGACATGCATACTGTACAGACGTAAATACCCGCTTGTCAGGTTCCACAATGATGGCCCTCTCATCTTCCTCTGACACCAGCACACAGGAGGTGAAGGAGGACTTGATCATGTTGATGACCAGGTCATTGGACAGGATGTCCAGTTTCTTCACCTGGTCCCCTGTCACGTTGGTGCTTCCGGCAATGCCATATCTTCAATGAGAGTAAAGAGGAGAAGACTGACGTGATCCAAACCTAGAAAAAAGCTATCCATTCTGATGCAATCGATAAAAGACAAAAGGTTTTCTTGTAAAATTGTGAAATCTGACTCCGTTTGTTTTCTCACAGTTTTTTCTCTGTCTGAAAAGCCTGTTATCTGTTTGACCTCTGCCCTGGGGGAATGTCCACAACATGTGCAGCTAACCTTTGGCCGGGGTCGAAGTTAAAACGGCTTACTGATTCTTACTTACCACTGCATGTAACTAAAACTAACACTAAACCCAGATGTCAATCAACCTACACACATTTAAGACATAAACTAATGCACTGGAATGAAACTTGCTAACCTAAACGTAATGTTAAAATAAAAGCAAATAATAGTTACCTTAATTCATTCATAACTGTCTAATTAGGATTAACTGTAGTTCCCCCTTCTCTTATTCTATATTTTGAAGAAATACTACTCACAGGTTAGCAATCCCAGCCTTCCTGACAGCAGTTGAAATGGCTTTGACAGCTGTGCAGATGGAGTTCAGCAAGTTCGTCAGCTCACCTGTCCCTTGGGCTTTCCTGCCCTCCTCCAGAACAAACCGGGTGAGGGTCAGCACGTTGGTATCGAAGGCTCCTTTGTCAGACATTTTACAGCCAGGTGTAGGACTGGGACCGAATGCCTCAAGTGAAATAGGTGAGCGTGGGCCCAATTGTTAAAAAGCAGACTCTAGAACTGGGATAGGGGAAGGGACGGGGGTGTGCAACTCTTCCAACCAATCAAAAGTGTCCTTTGTCACAGTTAGGGGTTGATTTGATCAGTTGTGTGACTGCAGGTTTAAAAGAGCAAAGTTCAAAGATAGAGATTAGTTTTAAAGTAACAATCCCGGTTCACTTTGATTAGAGATTATCAGTCTGCATTGTCCAGTTCTGCTAAATGTAAGTGTTTAGCCATACTTTGACTGAACCAAATTACTTCATTAAGTCGTATTTGACACTATGAATCATCACTCAGTCGCAACACAATTGGATCTTGTTTCATTTTGCTCATGGTGGAGAAGTGCACAATAATTCTAAAAGTCTTTTTTACCGAAACAGCGTTTATACAGCACTAGCTGTCCAATGCTTTTAGAATAGACCACATGGAATTTGTTTAGTTTTACCAGTGGCCATTGCAAGTTAACCGTTGTTTTGAAGAAAGAATAGGTACACAGGTTGTACTTGATATGATTAACTCAGCACTTCTCTGGATACACAACTAAAACTGCTTAAACATTCCTTCCCTGCGTGATTCTGAGGAAGTGTAAAGTTCAACTCAAGGGACTCATTGTCCTTGTCTACCCTATCTGATTTTATATAGCACTATTAATGGAACGTCCAGATAAAACAGTATTTGCAAGCCAAGTAATAGACAGCAACAATCAGTGGTGGCTGAGGTAAATGCTGTCTCTGTGTCAGTGTGTCTCTGCATGCATTTAATTAGTGTATTGTGTCTGTGACACAAACATGGGAACGTAAAAGAAGGTTACATGGGCCATAGATTTAACGGACTTACAAAAGAAGCTTAGATGAAAGGTGCAAGAGACCTGTTTCACAACAGAAAGTTCAACTTTGAACCCAGCATGATAATAGCTACCATATGAGGTAGTATTAGGTATTAATAACAAGAACGGCATGTAAGAGCTTCAAAAAGTGCACATGTTAATCTGATTTTAACACAAAAAAACACTCATACATATCCAAAATAGTTACCTAAAAAAGACAAAAAAACACCATAAATTATTCCCCAAAAGGTACTTTGCAAAGTGTATTTCCCCACTGTGTCCACATGATGTCGCTGTGCAGCTTACAAGCTGTTGAATATAAATGGTCTGGGCCAAGATTCAACTCTAAGGAGTAGGCCATTCCATTTCCTGCTGGTAACTCTCCTGTGCCTTGAATCAAATTCAATTTTGTAGTTCTCTGCAAATAAAAGCAGTCCCTTTCTTCTTCTTTTAAACTTTCAGCACCATCACAACTGCTCTGGTAAGGCACATTATCATCCTGCACAATGTGCAGAGTGGCCAACTTCTTTATAGCCATTTGCTGTTAGAATGTAAAACAGTGGAATGGTATAGTTTAAATCAACAGACTAAACAAAGAACACCATGTCGTTTCATTTGACTTTAGAAAACTGTCAGAATCTGCCACTAGAGGGAAGTGAACTTAGTAAATACAAAATGACTAATAAATAAATGGGGTTTGAGAAGCTTTTACACTAAATATACACTATGATTCTAACATTGTCGAAATTAAATATTTTCTAAAAATATAGGCCTAATTGTTGATTTCACTATTTTTGGTCAAAACATGGCCTTTAACAAGCCTTTCTCGGTTAGAAAGGTAAATGCATTTGTAAGAAAAATGCCTGAGCAACAATAGAGACAAAAGGTAATCATGTAGTCCTTATGCTGTGTAACGTAAATCGATTTAATGAAAGAAAATACATCATTAAAATTTTACTGAGGACTCCCAGGAGCACCTGCTGTGCTTCATGTGGACAGCTCTCTACACATGCGCAGTAGCTGTCCTACTGCTGCAGAGTTAAAACTTATTTCGTTTCACAGAGAAATGTTAAAAACAGAGGAGCAAAGAGGAGAAAAGATCATCTGGCTTTCGCAGTAATGTCTAAAATGCTTTTGACCTTACCCATACTTTGTGACATTATTTTTAACTTCTTCATCACCCCAACTTGTTGTTGCCTTCTCCTGCACAGGTAAGTTGCATACCATCACATTGCTAGGTAATGTTAGCTAACGTAGGCTAACGGGTTAATGCGCACTGAATTTGAGCTAAATTTTAACAGAAATTTATTAAACATTTACGGCTCACAATGAAAAAGTCAAGTAACTTTTGCACCAGCGTCATTTAACATATTACGTTTTCTTCTTTCACCGTGACCACCAGGCTTCGGGCTTAAGCAGCACCCTGCCTTGCTAACTGTTCTGGGTGGTCAGGACTCATTGTTTTCTCTTCAATTTTCAGGAGACATTTTGCAAGTATGTCATCTTTAACGTTAGAGTAGCCAATCTCATTTTGTCAGCAATACATACCTGTTTCAGCAGGTTCTGTGTTTCAAAAGTTGATGAATTCCTTGGTGAATTGTATCTCTCGAGCTAAATGTTAATGAAGACTTCCCAAAACCACCTGCAAAATAGAGAAAAGGGGGAAAAACATTTGGACTATTCCATACAACCGGGAAACACCCGTGTTAGACCAAACCATTCTGACCTGTGACCCCTTGGAACTGTCGACTTGACCCGGGCCACATTCACCCCCCACAAAACGTAGCAACATGATTTTTTGTTTTGTTTTTTACTTTAACGGGGGTTGCGTTGAATACCCTGTTGTGTGAGCAAGGCCACTGCGTTTAAAACACATGTTTACAGACACGTCTCTGCTGATTGGGTATCACCTGGGACACAGCCAATAAACAAGAGACACACCCACAAACGAGAGAAAACACCACTCAAAGCACGTTGCATGCTCCCACACTGTTTCACACTGTTCTCAGGAAACAAGTCGTTCAACCAGCAAACCGTAGCCCCAGTTCAACTAAAGAGTAATTTTATTTTTCCTTCTTTCATTTTATTAATGTTTATAGGTTTAGTTATCTTGTAAACTCTCAAGAACACAAAGCAAAGATTGGATTATTAGAGGAAGGTCTGAAACAAATGAACTGATGTGCAGACAGCTGTTGTGGTCTGACTGCATACCAATGGCAGTGTTTAAAACCTCACACAAACAGATAAGTCTAACTTAAAAAAATAAAATAAAATAAAAAGCATTCACATCAAATGTCCCAAATTAGATACAGTTGTAGTGATGCTCACTATAACAAACAATTTTAGTTGGAAATAACCTAACTGTAAGATAAAAACAAATAGCATTCAGTGCCTGCGAGAGACATACCAAGACATGGAAGTTAGTGAAAGAGTGGTTGAATAAGAATGTGTGGATGAATTAAAAAGGCATAAAGCATACATGCATTTCAAACATTTTACTTTTTTGTGTTTTTTCTTATCTCTCTAACCCATTCATGCTTTATGCATTCCTGATTCTGTTTTCCCAACATTTCTTTCTGGCTCCTTAACTGCTAACTTGACTATGCTTCCCTACAATGAGTTGTCCCAGTTCACTCTATAACATTCATTTGAGAGCAGCAGAAATAGTAGTTTCGGTCACTGTGGCACACTCTAAAGAGAAGGATTTATTGCCTGAGGCTTGATGTCATGTATTCACTCAGGCTTCAGATGAAAATGTCAGTGTGAAGGGCGGCCTGATTTTGACATGTGATTGTTTTTTACACATCAAATATCTACTGACACATGTATGCATATATGATAAATGTTAACATATGTTAGTGATCAACGTTTAATTTAGTACAAAGAAGTAGACTGAGAGTAACATCTGGGTTTAACAGCTGGAAATAAAACCATATTGATGTTGACAGCAGTGTGTTTATATAATTCTGCAATTCTTAATTACATACATTACCATATATTTTCTTATATTTCGCAGTTTTGCATATGAGAAATGTTCTTTTCTCTTTTAAGTCCTGATGCATTTGCTGATGGAACATCCTCATTTCTCACCTATCTTACGTAATCCCTATTTTATACATTAAACATTACTTGACTTTTCACTTAACTAGCAACTCTCTATGAAGGGAGAAAATGTACAAGACACTGACAGAACTGAAGCCTATATTTATTTTTTGCTCACCTTAAAACCTCTGTGTGCGGCAAGCAGAAGGTGCTTACTGATTGGAAAGTGATATGGGGTTGCAATGCTGTGAGTCACTGTTTTGCACTGAGGCTTAGCCTTTTGCTCGCTGTGCTTTTTGCAGAATATAGTATGTTGTGGCCGGGGATTGCATTTCCTTTATGTAAGCATTGTAAGGTTAGCTGTTATTGACTGCTCGACCTGGGCAGAGAGAGAAAGAGAGAGAGCGAGAGAGAGAGAGAGCGAGAGAGAGACATTAAGAGCTAATTATCAAGAAGTGATGCATGGTTGGATATAAAGGGACCACTACATTATTGATACTTTGTCAATAAGTATGGCTCAAGGAAGTTACGTTTTGAGAAATGTTTCAGGTAACTATAACTATTACTTTCCAAATAGCTTAAATGCTAGTTTTTGCTTGATGTGGATTTTGTAACGTGTGTGTTATTTATGATTAACAAAATATGTCCAGTCTTTTGTTTACACAGGGTTATAATGGAATTTAAAAATTGCAACTACTGAAATATCTTTCAATTTAAACACACACTACTTTCAACTAGAAAGGAAAACATTTACATGTAAATAGTTATACCTGTTTTATGAACTACAATTTCTTTGTATAAAAACATTTGAAGAATAGAAAAGATTTGTGTTCCTTTTTTTTTTAGTGTTCCCTGGCTAAAATACTTGGAGGATGTCTGTGGTTGAGAAAACCTGCCAAGACTATGGTCAGGCATTTTAGAGGGAGAGTTGCATAGTAATTATAGAGGGTGTTCAGTCTATGTAGAGACACATACAATTTAGAGAGAAGTAACTGCTGAAAACAGAGTGTCTACACAATTGGTAAATCCTCCACTGTCCCTCCTCTTCTTGTGGGACAGGCTCAGAGAGTTTATACTCAAAAGCATTTTGGTCTGACATAAGTAAGGCTGTAGACTCAAATAGAAAGGGTCGCTGATGAGCGTATAATACTGAGGTAAGAAAAGAAAAAAGAAATTCAGGGTAGAAAGTATATAGTATAGAGCTGTATAAAAGCTTAGATACTGTATTTTCCATAGCATATTGTGGATTTTGCCTGTGGTATTATTTTGTCAGGAAGACTTCAAACAATTTTCTTTAAAACTAATTGTTTGCTGTTGTAAATTTAATGTCTAATAATATATTTAGTTTTAAACTTAAACTCACAATGCAGGACATTTTCTTTACTTGTTTTTAGCACATGCAATAGGGACATATTGTTTGGACTAGTTTTTTTTGCTCTGCAAGACTAATCAACTTTGGCTTTTCAACTGTTGGTCTAACAGGTCAAAGCACTGAAGAGTGTGTTCCTAACCACCTGGGGATTGACTATAGTTATCAGTTGGACGTGGACTACCATAAGAGTGTGGACAACTTCCAAAACGGTGCAACCATTAAGCGGTTAAGCCTTAAAAGGAGGCCCAGAGTGGCTGTCAATAATGTGGAAAAAACGCAAAGTGACATTTCATCCAGCCAGTGGCATTCTGCAGAATCTTTGTCATCATCTAGCAGTGACAATACAAGACTACTGGGCATGTCTTCTACCACAAGAGGTCGACCTCCTCTTCCTCCACCACATCGGTCCTTATTGGATAACAAACCCGACAGGAATGAAGGACCAACAACCTCTCAGATACTTAATGAACCAAAGCCTCAGCCTGCTGCAAGATCTCTTGCATTACAAAGACAAAGCCCTGTAATGGAAAGTACCTTAATGGAGACCCTCAAACATTTGGAACAGGAGGTGAGGAGCCAGCCTCCACCTCAGCCCGCTCCCCGGCGTCGGCTGGCCAGCTTTGGAGGGGTAAGTTCTCATGGGTCGCATTCCCCCTTCACTGGCCTGGGCGCATATAATCAGAACAACAATGGAAACAAGCCTACTGGCACAGAAGGTGATAAACATGTCCACCTTAGCTCATCACTGGGCAGTAGAGGCAGCACAGGATGCCTTAGGCTGAGCCCACAGAGCTCTGGGAGAACCACCCCAGTTACAGGTCTCGGCCCCATGCACCTGCTGCATGTCCGTGATCAGATGGTGGTAGCTCTGCAGAGACTCAAGGAGCTGGAGGAGCAGGTGACAATCATCCCTATCCTTCAAGTAAGAATCTCAGTCCTTCAGGAGGAAAAGAGGCAACTGGTCTCTCAACTCAACAACCATAGTGCCAATGAGGACATAAATGGTGTGATCTGGCAGAGAGCATATGGCAAAGAAAAGTCTGACATTGAGAATAAGGTGATTAACGAGGAAGGACCTGAATGTATAGTCAGAAGTGACTGCACCAACTTCAGGGAGCTCAGGGAACTGACTGAAGAGATGAATGCATGGGAAACAACCACAAGGGGTGGACATTTGCAAGCATGGCATGAAAAAGCCCAAAGCCTTCTGCATGACAAGGCCATCAAGTCAGTCACTGTGGGAACTGATAACAATATTACCTTGTCTACACCCACTAAAGAAAACAAATATGTGAACACTGATCCGGTAAATATGAGGTCCATTGCATCAGAAGTGTCTGAAGTTAGTCTGGGAATTTACACAGAACAGGAAGCAGAGATTGATGCACAACAACTAATAATTGGTGCCTTAAAGGAAAGAATTTGTCACTTAGAAGCAGAGTTAAAAGAATCTGCTCTCAAGTCAGAGATGAGTCGTCTGAAACTAGAGCTTCAGGCTGCAGGAGCTAGAAGCCGAGCTGATAAAGCCTCCTTTGCTAGACCATCCACTGTGAGCACAGGCATCGAGGCAAGGCCTCACACCACAAGCCAGGCAGTGGGTAATCACACAGAGCTCCGAGATGCCAGCACAGGGGAGGCATTAGAGATGAAGACTGTGGGAGTGTCATGTTGGAGGCCTGAGCTGAAGAATGTTTGTGCAGGACCAGATGTACCCATGAGCCACTGGGAGGTCAGAGAGCAAGTAGAGACCATGGAAAAGGGTGTTGGTATCCATGTTCTTACGAACACACAAGGAGTTGGAAGGGAGATAAAGTTATGTGATGCAGAAACCAACACAGAGGTACCAGTGGAGAATCTGGGGTCTAAGAAAAGAAAGATGAAGTACAATTCAGTGGGTTGTGGGGACTGTTCTGTTGATGTAATCGTCTGCGAAGCAAAGGAAGTGGTTTCTCAAGGTATTGCCACGGATCAAGGCAGAGGTGTGGATCTGGGAATCATGGCCACACCCCAGACAACTTCCCAGCGTACCAATACTGTGTCCAACTCAGTGTCTCGCTTTACCAACACCAGACATGCCTTCAACTCAGACTCCAGCACTAATACTGTCCTAAGTACCCAAGACAAACACACCAACACCACTCAGACTGTTACCAGGACAGTGTCTGTAGGTAACGTGGTCAAAGACATCAAATGCCCACTGAAGACCTGCACGGTTGGTGTAGGAACTATAAATCTACCAGGAAGCACCTTAAAACAAACACCAGGGACAGTCACCAAGATAACTCGAGACGCTGGTGTTGGATTAACAAATATTAATGACAATTTTCTGGTTGGACTGAAATCCCGTAATATGGCATGTGGACCATCCCATCTGCCTGACCCCATCAAGACAAGGAGCATCGGTGTAGGGGAGGGGAGGGTACGGGATTTGTCATTTTCATCTAGTACTCCTGGCCAGATAATTCAGCAATCTTCACAGGCCCAGTGGGACCCCGAGCTGAACCATTATATAGAGAAGATGCACTGGCTTCTCAGGGAGCACGGGGACCTGCTCACAGTGGACCACGCTCATCAGAGGGATGGGTTCGTCCAGCAGCATAGTAGACAAGGAAGTTCCAGCTCTAAGCTGTCCTGTAATAACAAAGCTGCAGCACAAGGAGGACCAGAAGTCCATGCTTTAGATAACCAGCCACCAGGTAACATTGTAGATTTTAGAGCCAGACCAATATAGAGCAGGCCGATATTATCAGCAGGCCGATATTATCAGCAGGCTGATATTATGCATTTCCTGATATTTCGGTATCTGCATTTATAATGGGCGATTAAAATTTATAATGGGCGATTTTTAGTTTAGTGACTTTAAGTTTCATATCTTGAGTTTTTGTATTTTTATACATTTTAATTATCAGACATTTAATATATTTTAATTTTCTGTTGTGACTAAAAAAAAATTATTATATTATCTTAGTAAGGACTCCGAAATAACTACAAATAACTAATGTTAGGGAAATCTGTTTGTTTTGTAATGCGTGTCTGGATTTTCTTTTTTAAATATATATCGGCATATCAGATTTTTAAATAACCAAATACTCGTGTCGGTAATGGCCCTAAAAATCCTTTATCGGAGTGCGGAGTGTTCTTGTAAACATTATAGTCAGTGGATCTCACCACAAAGCAATATGTGTATCCTCTTCACATTTTCATTCATTTTTGGCATCTTACCACCACCAGGCAAGTAGAACACCGTGAAACCCACGTAGTACAGCACACCACATATTTTGCTAAACGTTTGCATTATTGGAATGTGTAGCATCATCCATGTGGTTTAAATCATAATGGGGACCCACTGATCCAAAAAATGTTTATAGTGTGTCTACTGGTCACAAACTCTTTTAGATTCTTGACAATGAAGATTGACAATTAGATTCTTTTAGCTTTAATGTTGACTTATTACTATCATGTAATATATGTAATGTCATGCTGGTACTATTCACACAATATACTTATATCATCTTCCTTTGTTTCAGTCAGCAGAGAGTCTCAGTCCCCCTCTCAACTCTCAGTTGACTCTGATAAGTGTGAAAACTCAAACCCAGGAATCTGCCAACAGGGTGGCAGTGATTCAGATGTGAGAAGAATGATACAGATGTTGGAACATCAGGCATCCTCAGCTTTGCAAGGTAAACGTGTGTGTGTGTGTATGTGTGTTATAAAGTTCATCTTCATGAGAAATTCAGTGAAAGTAGTCTAGTTTAAAAATAATTTGCTTCCAGATCTCTCCCAGGGCCCACTTTAAACTTGCGTTATGTTTAGAGGAAGTGGCTGCCTTTGGCTTAACAAGTGGATTTTCTGAGGGATACACTTGTAATGTTTGGAATGATATCTGGTTTTGGAGGGCGTCTCGTACCACACACCAGTTTGTGGCTGAGGGTCTAAAATTGAATGGCTCCGTAGGAGGAGCTTGCGCCAGAGAAAGCTTTCTTTTTATTTTATTTATTTTATTTTTGAAATGAGGCAATGAGATTTGTGAGAATATTTAAAGAATCATGAACAATCCTCACACAGTCCTGCACAGTTCATCCTAGTGGATTTATATATGTTTCTTTGTATGTGTTGTTTTTAATATTAAATGTAATTTGTCATTTGCATGTTGTATGTTGCTGGAAGTGAGGCATACAGTATGATGTTCTACAAACTGAAACAGAGTTTGGCAACACTGCTTTTAGTAACAGTGCTCTTACTTCATGGAATGAGTTGCAAAATCAGCTAAAACTGCAAATTCTTATTTCACTTACTGAATTCAAGTCCTATCTAAAAATATATCAACATGTCTGAGCTTGTTTTTATCATGTGATTTTCTGTTTTCATTTCTTAGTTTTTATTCCTGTCCATCCCTATGTGCTGCCTTCTTGGTCAGGGCTCACTTGTGAAAGAGATTGTAATCTGAATGCAATTCTATTTTCTGGTAAAATAAAAAAAATAAAAAGTGCTGCATTGTTGTTTCCAGATAGGTCCACGAATGCCGGTGTGCTGCGGTCTGTAATGAAGAAACAAGAGAGTGACCAAGGCTGTAGCAGCAACAGGAAGAGCATGAGGTTAATGAGGGTGACCACAGGGTAATCATCTCTTTAAACTAATATTAAGACTTTATGACGTAGCATCTTAACATATTGTATGTATTAACTCCTGTGTTTTGTCCTTAGATTGGACCCCATGTCATCCTCCAAGCACTTTGATAGTGAGAAAGCTAACCTTGAGGAAGTGGAAAGGAGAGGAAACAAAAAATCAAGGGAAGCTTCTCAAGATGGAACGCAAGGAAGAAAAGGCAAAGGTGGCTCCAACAAGGTGTCCAAAGGGTCTGCAAAATCACAAACACAGAGGTAATGTAGTCCAGAAGGTTTTAAACACAACACATCTCCAGTTGAATTAGAGTACTGCATTAAATATGCATGTCATATCCTTTAATCTCAGTATTTTACTATGTCAGTCCAACTCTTGAGAGTTCCGCTCAGGTCTGAGCTCACACTGTGTAACTTGTAGCATTTTATTCCTTTCAGGTGTAAGATGAGTGAAACAATGTTTTCCGCTTGTCAAGCCTTGAAGTTACACCTAAGTGATGATACAGCTTTATCCAGCAGCAAATTGGTATGTTTTTCTCACTATATTCTATATGAGAGGCCTCGAAGTTGACTGTGTGTGCATATGTGCGTGTGTGTGTATATGTGCACATTTAATGGGATGTCGCTGGATGGGTGTGGAGAGATGCTGAGGCAGGGTGTGTTCAAATTTAAAAAGAAATGGCTTTGGCATTGAAAATAAAAGGCGCAGGAATTTGCCGGCAGTATAATTTTCTGTCATTAGATTTTTCTTTTTTTTTTCTTGAACTTGAAAACAGTTACATTTGTGAGTGAAAGAGGCTACTCACTTTCACAATAATTTGGCATGGAAATAAAAAGGAGTGGAGTTCAAAAGAATTATATTGAAAATCATTTTGATAGCGAGTTGTTGCTTTGTTATGATCTGGGTTTGTGCTCTCTCAGTCAAATTCTTGTAATAACAAGACTCTCCTTTCTATTCAAAGGTGAAATTGCTCTGCTTGCTGTGAATTATGGCAACTTGCCATTGTTTTTAACTTTATTGATCCCTACAAACACACTGATGTTTTTTTTTTTACATTCTTTTGTCCCTTACAGCATGACTGTCTACAAACAATCCAGCGAGAGTGGTCGTCTGTGTCCAGCCACAAGTCAGCTTCTGCTGACACTATAGGGAATTACTTGGCTACATTTCGGGTCATCTCACCTTCAGTATTGCAATATATAGCCAACATGGCTGACAGCAATGGAAACACAGCTCTGCACTACAGTGTGTCTAACGCCAACTTTGGCATTGTCAAGAAGTTGCTTGATGCAGGTATAGTAATATTCAGAGGCAAACTAGAGGTTATTATGTATTCTAATAGCATCCTGGCTTAGTGCTCTGGTTCAGACATTTCTATGCTCCACAATACCCCCTAGGGGGCAAATAGGCTACATTGAGTGATGAGTAAGATCATTTCTGGATCACAAGGTCCTTTTTGTATCTACAAAATAAGCCTCATTTGCATATCTTAATGCAGCTGCCTAACCCAAAAGCATTCATTTTTAACCCCGAAGCATAATAATAACGCTTTTTACAACAGCAGGATAAATAAAATACATGTTGTTGACTGCTGCATAACCAGCCAAAATATGTTTTATTAACTGTCAAAATGGATTATGATAAAACAATAATTATGCAACACTGAAATTGTGCGTGCAATTCATCTAGCTTGGGAACATAGTTAAAATATTGTATTGACCCCCAGACGATCTGTGCTCCTACTGCGGTGCCATTGTTGTAATTGCTGATGAAAAAAATAGAAATGAAGATGTTCTTAAGAAATCCCCTTTTAAAATCAGAATGACCTGTTCCAACCTTTTCTCCAGTCTAAAAGGGATCAGATGTTGGCCACGCCATTCAGAGGCTTTAATCAATTTCAACTGAACAAACTGGCAAACATTGACTAAGGGTCCTAATGGAGGAGATGAAGTATTTTTTCCTATTTGTATTGAAATTATATTAAAATAGATAGATGGACAATCTTTGCTGCTGCTTTTTAAGAAGAGATTTGACCTAACTTGGTCTGGTCCAAGGCCAGGTGGAACTGACGCATATCAGCAAACAAGTAATAATAATAATAACCTTTGGTGCAGGCCGTTTTATTGGACATTTTTACATAGATTTATTTTAATGATTTTAGAATTTTGTGCAGGTATTTTAACTTTTTTATTTTAACAGTCTGTATAGGTGGAGAAGAGTTTGCCAATACCCGCTTAAAAATAAATGGATATAAACCTCTGTCTTCCTTACATATTTCTGCTTTCCTCTCTTTTGTCTTTTCTACTCATTGATCCCGATCACTACAGAGGTGTGTAACGTCGATCAGCAGAACAAAGCCGGTTACACGGCCATCATGCTGGCTGCACTCGCAGCTGTGGAAAGTCCAGAGGACATGAGAGTTGTGGAGCAGCTCTTCACAAAAGGAGACGTGAATGCGAAGGCAAGCCAGGTCAGTCTGTTCTCAGGTGACGTTTTTTTTGGGTTATATTATATTTGCAGTTCATATCTGATGTTTTGAATGTCACATGTTATGTAGAGACAACACTGTCTTTATTTCCCCCGTAATTAGTACCAAATTACATTTATTATTTCCAGGAGGAACCATAAAATAAAACATTGGTGTATTTTTTAGTGTGTGCATTATCTTCCATTAGTGGAGAATGGAGAAAATGTGATTTATCTGATTCCATATGATCTGATGCCATTAACATATTAATGTTATGAGATGCATGGACTCAGCATCATTAACCCTATGGCCTGTGTTTGATACCAGGCCGGTCAGACAGCTCTGATGCTGGCTGTGAGCCATGGCAGGATGGACATGGTGAGGGCACTCCTGGCACAGGGGGCCCAGATCAATCTCCAGGACGACGAGGGCTCCACAGCGCTGATGTGTTCAAGCGAGCATGGCCACGCCGACATTGTTAGATTACTGCTGGCACAGCCAAACTGTGATGCCACCCTGACTGATAGTGTATGTGAGTCATTAATGCCACTCTGTGTAGCTTCTGTTAATGTGAAGGCTTCAAGCTGTGATGTTGAATCCTTCCAACTTTGTCTCACATATTATGAAATCAGAGTGAACAATTTATTCCCATTGGATTTGTCAGATAAACAAAAGAGTACAAGTTGTACTGTACAGTAGGCTTTTACTGTCTACAAATGTTCAATAAACAACAAAACCTCTCGTAATATATTTGAGTTTGTGTGTTTACAGGATGAAAGCACAGCCCTGTCTATTGCTCTGGAGGCAGGACACAATGACATTGCAGTGCTCCTTTATGCACATGCCAACTTCTCAAAAGGACAGACAGCGGTATGTGGGTCCACATTTTTACTCTAACATTTAAACTAAATATATATGTGGTCAGTTTTCTTAAAATAAAACGTATTTTGTTTTCTGTGTGTTAACAGGCAGCTGCTCGTCACAGTGGCAAATCTCTCTCCTCCTCTGGTGGCAGAAATACCTTTGAATGAGGGGATAGCCCGAAGCCCGAATGGATTCTTCTTGACACTCGTTTATCAATTCAGTTTTCAGTTTTAGTTATAGTATCAATTAATAACAAGAGTGATTTTAAGACGCTTTACAGATAGAGTAGGTCTAGACCACACTCAATAATTTACTAGGACCCAACAATTCTAGTAATTCCCCAAATCAGCTGGTTTAGTATCGAGGCTCCCATTATGATTTAAACAGTATAGTAACATAGTTGTCAGGTAATTGACAGAATGCTAGTTAGTATGTATCTAGTATCTAGTGTAGCCTTTGCAAAACATTGCATAGTGTGCATTCTATTGTAACTCAGCAGGTAATATATGCATGGCAGAGTATATTATTATCCTATATCTGTAAGAGATATTATTATTGTGGTATTCTGCAGTCATTTATTATATACTATCAGGTCAAAGTTTCTTTAATTGTTTTAATTCTCCTTTTTGTAAATAATATTTAATTGCTGAACAATATACTACACAGTAGCATCAAACTCAAAGATATGAGTAAATATGTAAATGTATAAAAACAAAATAGATAATGAATAGCTACAGATAGTCTTGATTTGTCAATTATTCTGAAAACAAACTTAAAATCTTAAAAGTAGGTCAACATTGTGAATCCATATTTCTATTGTAGTGTTAAAAAGTTTATGCTTTTGCTGAATCTGTACTGCTTCACTAAAATAATCTGAAACAAGATCTTTAATTGTTAATATACTGTACATTCAGTGGTGTAGTCTAGGTGATACTCAGGTATACGCATTATACCCACTAAGAAAGCTCCAGGATTTCCATATGCCCAGTTAAAATTGTGCAATAACACGAAACAACATACTTTCCATTATAGTTTTTTTTTTTTTTTTTAATTGTCTTCTGTGTTTTCCTTTACATAGGCTAAATAAAGGCATTTCTACCATAAAATGATGCAAAAAAGTTGGAATGCAGGAACTAAAGTCTGTGACGCTCAAAATGTCCCTGGGGGAGGACACCCAGACCCCCCACTTTGACATGTCCATTCTGATCCATATGTTTATACAGTCCAGTATTGTGCTGGTTGCTACCGACCAAATAAAGCAAGAACAACTCCAGAAATGAAACTTTGAGACACTGATAAGTGTGAAATAGGTTTTATTGGAGCCTTCTGTTTTGTTCCATATTCAACAGATTTCAGCCGGTTTCAGTGGTTGTCTTGTATGAATACTTTCTCCTATTTCTCTTAAGTGACTTAACCAGTAAGAAAGAAACTGGCTGTTGAAACTTCATCATCATCACCTGTTTCCCCCTTTTTAGTTTATCCCCTAGCACCCAGCGCTTTGTGCTTCCTTTGTGCTTTTCCTTTCACCTCGCTTGGTATTCATTAGCTAGTTTCTTTATTATCCTTATCATAAATTCCTTTTGTGTTCTAGTGGTATTTTCCTCCACGTCCACCCTGTGTTACGATTTGTGCTTATTGCTTTGTTTTTGTTTCCTCCCTCCCTGGTCTTGTGTTGAAGTTTCTGTCTCGTGTTCCACTGTGAGTGTCTGTATTTTCTGTTTCCTGTTTTATTTTGATAGTCTGGTTTCCTGTTTTGTCTTGTCCTGTCTAGTTTTACTACCTGTCTTCTGTTCTCCCACCTCTGTGATTGTCGTCCCCGTCCTGATGTGATTCACCTGATGTATCGCCTGTTCCTCTTGTATTTAACCTCTGTGTTCCCCTCGTCTCTTGTTGGATTGTTTTGTGACTTTGTTTGTTCCAGATCGTGTGGTCTTCGTCCTCCCCGTGATCTGGTTTTCCAGTTCTGTCTCCTGTTTTTTTCTTGCCTTTTCCCTTGTGTTTTTTTGGGGGGATTTTTGCATTTTGGATTTGGCTTTTGCATTTTGGCTCCCTGTGTTTTCTTTGGACTCTTGGTATGAATAAATCCTTGTTTAACCTCTCCTGCCTGCCTCACTCATGTCTGCGTTTGGGTCCTCCCTTCCCTCAATCGCAACACCCTGTTTAGTATTTTACTTTTATTGACTATTCCATAAGGATAGGGCAGCAAGAGGCAATACATTTTAAACATCTTTTCAGAAGACTAATATGAACGGCCGACTCATTCTTAGTTGGCTTTGTGACCTTATCAAAGTGTGTTTGGCTCCATCCACGTTCCCACTGTTGCAACATTTAAAAACCTGAATTCCAGCTGTGAGTAAACTATGAAGAATGTATCAAACATTCAAAATCTGAGCCCTAGTACCTCTCATACTGTTTTAATGAAGAGGAGACTCTCATTGTATGATTTTACATAACACTAGTGGTGAATGAAAATGTATGAAATGAAATCATAGAATGAGAGCCCACTTTTAAAGTTAGAATTTCCTCTGTATGTTTTCTAAAGTATCTGCAAGACTTTGAATCACACAAAATCTTTACGTTACTAAGTCTCGATTTGCCAGACTTCCTCCTCTGCGCTGTGGAGGAGAGTCCACACAGCCTTCCGGGATGGGAGAAAAACAGGTTCTGGTTTACTGACATTTCTCTAAACCAATCGCAGTCGTCTTAGATGTTGCTAAGAGACGGAGCAAGGGCGCCTCTGCAAAACAGCCTCAGGAAGGAACTTGTTTAGGTGGAACGTGTGCATTCAAAGGTTGTTTAAGTCGTGCAACAGAAAACTCCAATTGGACAGACAGTCTAGCTAGCTGTCTGGATTTCCCGTGCAGAGATCTGCGGAGCAGTTACCCACAGTCCTCATGAATCCACAGGAGTTTAGAACGCCAACACCAAGGAAGCCTAAGGCAAAGGATATCCGGTCTAAATGAGAGACATCATGCAGAATTTACGGCAGCACCAGAGCAATCCCGGAAGTGGAACATTGTATATTTAGACTATTGAAACACTGACATGGTGGTGGGCTGTGTGTCTGTCCCCTCGCTTTATTTTTCTGCATGATTTACATTTTGCTCATTTGGAAAGGTTTTGGAAGTGACACTTGGGTGTAGAAGATAGAAAGCTTTTCATGAAAAGACGGGGAAGATGTGTGAAATGATATGATGTTGTCACCCTCCCAGTGAACCCCCCCCCCCCCCCAACACACACTCACAGTGTTACTGCGTCGCATTACTAAGAGCTTGTGCAGAGAGCACTCTGAGTCATTTCCTAGCAACAGCAATAAAAAAACAATGATATACAAGATCCACCATCAAAATTTGCAGTTGCCATGGTAACAATCAGCAGTTTTGAGCAATTGGTCCATGGGAACACAATACTAAAATAACATACTTTGCATTGGCACAGAAACTTCACTGCACCATATTACTTAAAAAGTAAATTTTCATTTGAGCAATCTTCAAAAAATATATATTTAACAGATATTTTATATTTAGGCATCCCTTCTTTTTACACTTTTAAGACAAGAATAATTGTCATATGAAACTGACATCCAAGGATACTCCAACTGTACTCTTAGTCAAAATATACCATTAAGAAATAGTGTTTCAGTGATACAAGACACAGTGTACCCTCCTATCATGTCCCATTATATATTTATAGTACATGTTCACCTGAAAACTCTCTTATACTAACAACCATCAGTATATTATGTTCATTGTACATACCTGTAAAAATTCTGTTTATAATAGTATTCATTTCTATATTTATTCAGTACATATCCATACCCTGCACTTATGAAACCATTGCATATCCTGCACTTACTGCTATTGCACTTCTGGTTAGACCTAAACTGCATTTTGTTGCCTTGTACCTGTACCTGTGTAATGTAAATAAAGTTGAATCTAATCTAATCTAATCTAATCTAATCTAATCAGTTTACTGTATATTAAATTTCAACTTGTAATAAATTGCATTTTTTTTGTCTGATATGTCTCCAGTAAATCGCATGCCGTGTTCTGCTTTAAGGGAGAAATTTACATTTCAGACCCTCCATGTCAGCATTAATTCACCAAAACACCATTAGCTCTCCATTTATGTAGATGGCAGAGCACTAACATCAGTTTGCAGTCTTGAAGGCTAATTATCTTGTTAGCTGCACAATGCTAAATAGCATAGTAAATGCAAATTTAACTTTGGTCCTTTCAGATCTAGAACGTTTTCTCCTTACTTTTTAATACCACAGCTAATAACATACTTTAATAATATGATATCATTTGGATTTGGAATGGTCAGTAGCAATACAACACAGACAGGTCTATTAACAAAAATGTTCAACATGATCAACATCAGTTTTTATCACTTATAGAAACTGCAAAAGTATTTACATTAATTTCCCTTCTGACAAATTCCTGTGTCATCTAACCACATAAGTATTTATTACAAGTATTCATCTTGCTATCAAACAAAATGTTTACAGAATGGTTTCCTTTTGGTGGTACGTAAAGTTTTGGCATTTTTTTAAGACAAGATGTGCTGCCAGAGTCACTTAAAGGCCCTAAAAAAATAGTTTTTTGTCAAGTGAAAAGTTCTGGTTCTTTCACATGAGAAATTTCTGTGTTTATGTTTTTGTCAGGGCTTATACCAGTGGTTTGAAGTAGGCGGGGCTTAGTTGGACAAATGTGATGTCACATATTCCCGTGCACCTATCAATCAGGATTTCTCTCTCTCAAACTTTTATTTTGATTGTTACATATTCAGTCGTTAACATTAATGTGACAAGGAAATACAATTTGAAATATTTAAGTTCTCAGGGGATTTATGTACAAAGGTATGAGTGTCTATACAGTTGTTTTGAAACTGTGTGCTTAAAGCATTTTATCTTGGCATGCAGACCTTAAGGCTCGCTAAAGTAGGACTATAAGAGTAAGAAATACACTGCAAAAGTTAAGTATGACAAATGGCCTTGGCTAGCTGCTAGCAGCAGATCTATTAAGCCTAACTGGTGGCATGACAGCACTGCTGTGGATTGCCTGTTTACGTCATGTGCGTCGTTTCTCTCTGGTTCCATTAAATTCCAGTCCAAGCCACACAAGTCTCTGCATTATACAGAAGGGCAGCTCTCTGTCAACAGGATCTTTTCATTTCTATCCTGTTTCTTGTGTATCTTTAATTTCCAGAGGTGTAAGTTCTGACACTGTTTTGCTTTCTTCCAGGAGCCTTTTTCTACACGTTAAGGGGGGGGGGGGGGGGGGGGGGGGGGGGGGGGGGGGGGGGGGGGGGGGGGGGGGGGGGGGAGTGGGACTAATTTATTCACAGAAACCAGATGTGTTTGAAAATCAGCCCAAACTAGAGAAATTCGAATGTGTTATCCCTGCCATTGCTCCAGCTTGTTGTGGATATATGTCTCTGCTGTCTTGGCACAGAAATGAAGTTGGTTGCGTTTTCTATAGTGAAGGGGACGCGACCCTCGGCGTTTAGGCTAACACACACACAAACACACACACACACACACACACACACACAGTATCACATTTGAATGTCTGTTGCTGCAGCAGACTGGACTTATGTTCCTATAAGATCTCTCCAGTAAGCCGGTTAAAATAACGTAGCTATACACTCTGAAATGCAAAGCAACGTTTACAAAAAAAATGGACCCCAAAACTTTAACAGCAGGGTAGGAAGAGGGGGGAAAACG
The DNA here is from genome assembly GCF_013103735.1 of Etheostoma cragini. Taxonomy (NCBI): domain Eukaryota; kingdom Metazoa; phylum Chordata; class Actinopteri; order Perciformes; family Percidae; genus Etheostoma; species Etheostoma cragini. Next base: position 20,696,526 of record NC_048422.1, on the reverse strand, counting down.
CCTGGCAGCAGTCGATATTAAAAACATGCAGAGGGAGACAAGCTCCGGGCCTTCCAGAGTCAGGAAAAAGACTTCGGAGAGCTGCAGACAGGAGATGGGTACATGGCATTTCTATTTTCCCCCGGACCATTGATTTGTATATGAAAACACAGCGCTTTTATTCTCCCCCCTTCTGGGCTCTGCTTCTGAGTGATCAGCTGATGAAGAGACTAGCAGCTCGCCGCTATGCTGGTTTGCTAATTCTCTCCCCCACAGCTGCAGCCGATCCTGATAGCCAGCCTGCAGATTGCAGTCAGGTAAATATCCTCCTCCATGTCTTTCTTCTCAGGCTCAGGATTCAGCCAGGCTACATCGCATGGGAAGAGAGGAAGAGATGGATAAAAACGTGTGTGCGTTTGAATGTGAATGTGTGTGCGCGCGCGCCAGGGAAAGAGATCGAGTAGATCTCTGTGAGTTTATTCCTGTCTGTCTGTGTAAGTGTGTGTGTGGCTGTGAGGGAGAGCAGGGGGAGAGAGGGGGTGTGTAGGTGTGTTTTGTGACAGATGAGAGGGAATCTTTGCTAGATTAGTCAGGCTTGTTAGGGCATACAGGCATGGATCATCACATATGCACACACACACACACACACACACACTGACACCCTACCACTCACACATGTACAGTCAATCAGGCAGCTCTCCGCTGGGTTACATACCCTACATCTTTGAGGATTACCCTCTATCCCTCCAGTATTCCGCTGGAACGATTGTAGCCCCTTAGAGAGAGCGCAGCGGGGCTTTTAAAGCCTTCATTTGAGCCGGGCTATGATGAAAAGGATTTCTATTGTAGTGTTGTTGTCTCCTCTCATCTAACTTACTTCTCTGCCATGTGTTAATGATTCGGATAGATAATCATGCAGGGTTTTTTTTCAGCGTTTTTTTATGCTTGGATAATAATAATAATAATAATATAATGACTGTTTTCACTAATCATTCTGCATGGTGATGTGCGAAACACGCAATATTTCAGCATCCTTTCATCTTTGTCCTTGACATTTCCACAACAAGCTTTATTATATGATTTGAATGCTGGTGTGTGTACTCTATGAGCCTGTGTTATTGATGCATCAATAGTCAGTTCGGATTGGACAGCATGCCGTCTCTATTTCCTCCCCTCTCCGACTGCTGCTGCTGCTGCTGCTGCAGGAGCTGCTGCTGCATGCATACTCATGTTTCTGGCCTCTAATTGCCTTTGTGATTGCAGCAGATATTTGAAAAGGAGCGATCAATTGGTTCAAAATAACTCAGGATGCAGCAGGCACCCTTCTCCAACAACACACACCTACAGTTGTCTTTCCATCTCATTTTTTTGTTGCTAACCCAGGAAAATATGGGTTATTATTTATTGAATTATAGGCCTATTAGCTTTTTAAACATGGCTTCTTCAAATGTGTTCACATTCATTGTGCATTTAAAAAAAAGAATGCTGCCTCCCCTCGATAATCATCTGACATCAAAGCCTCCAGATAACACAATCTGTCCTAAATTGGCAGAGACAGCACAGCAGTTGTGTCGCTTCTGTCTATTAAAATTCATAGGCTATTGTAATAAATAAATAAAAACACGCATTTTCATAATACAAAACCTTACTCTGTAATTGCCAATGGTAAATCTCCAGTCAGGACTGCTAATTAGCTGTGAGTGTTTATGTAATTTGAGGGATTAAGACGGACTCTATAGATTGCTGTCTGAAGTAGACCTACTTCAGGTTTTTGTCTAGGTGTTAAATGAATGTTAAAATATATATAGTGTGTGTGTGTGTTGTAAGTGTGTAGCAGTTTCTGAGCATCCAAAATGGCCATTTTTTTAAAGATTATTGTTTGGGGCATTTTTCCATTTAATAGATAGTGACAGTTGTGGTCAGGGTGGCTCGCTGGTAGAGCAGGCACACATGTACTGAGAGGTTTATGCCTTGATTCAGAGGTCCAAGGTTCAAATCCAACCTGTGACAATTTCCTTTCTCACCCAGCTGTCATGTCAAAAGTTAAAGGATGAAAAGCCCCCCCCCCCAATGATATAATATATAGTGACAGTGGATAGACAGAAAAGGTGGGAGAGAGATGGGGGATGACACACAAAAAGGGCAAAAAGAAGGAAAGAGCCAAGGCTCTTACTGGGTGAGCTAGAGGTCACCCCTCAATGAAAGACTTTGGAATGGAAATCAGTCACAGTTCTCTCTTTTTTTGCTCCCAGTCCCCCGCTGTTATTGTAATGCTAAGGTATAAACTGAAAAACAAAGGAAGCACATGACAGACTTTGTGCGTACAATATTTACAGTACATATTTTAATACCACAAGGTGTCATTCGACTTACTCTCCCGCTATAAGTTTCAGTTTTTTAGATGTTGCTCCCTCTTCTTGCAGCCTGAGGAAGGAGAGAACGGTTCCCTGGAGGAGATGGAAGAGGACATCAGTCTGAAGAAGCGTAAAAGTGAACATCATGGGGAGAAAGAACTGCAGGCCGGCCAGGAAACTGGCGAAAAGGTCAAAAGGAAGCGAGGACGCCCACCTGCTGAGAAACTGCCTCCAAACCCACCTGAACTCACCAGAACACTGAGCACACTGGTGGATATGGTCATCAACTACAAGGACGGGTGAGGCCACTCACTATCTGTGGACTGTGTCATGACAATGATGCAACTGATTGTAAGTCCAAATACATGAACTAGCGGCTGTCACAGAAATCTTTCAACAGTGAGGAACCAAGGGCCATTGTATTATGTGATAGATATCAAACTCCTTATGTGAACATTCAGTCACTATTTAATTACCCCCGAATACTGAACAAATGCTTCAGTTTTCATGCATTTATTTATTTTTCAAGCACATTGATCTAAAAAATCTATACATGTATAATAAGTAAACATAAATAAACTGCAAAATCCAGTCCAAGATGTCAATACATCTTGATCCAACTGTCACATTGTTCTTCCAGGTTGGGTCGACAGATCAGCAAAGGTTTTGTGCAGCTTCCCTCTAAGAAGGAGGTACCTGAGTACTATGAGCTGATTCGAAAGCCTGTCGACTTCAGAAGGATCAGGGTACGTGTACCTGAACACCCTCAGAACTCCCACACAGATATCACTGCTGTCGAGAGTTACAAGAGATATATATCAAACTCCAATGGTTTAATTCAGTAAAAGATGGTTACATGCGGTGCCAAGAAAAAACCTTTAATGTAAGTATAGTTAGTTGTGAAACTTTGATGTTTTTTTTATATATTAGCATCTTCATCATTTGTTTTGAACTTTTATTTGCATTTCTTTTGTTATTTTCCTCCTAGGCACCACCATGAGGTTGACATTTGTTGGTTTGAGTGTCTTGACTGCTACTGTTATGAATTACCATGAGCTTTGATACAAACAATTACATCCCCTCAGAATAAACTAAATAATACAGTAAATATGTTTGGTCGGTAATAAATTGGCCCACTTTGGATTATCCAAATAAATATCTTTTGAGTAAAATGTAAATTTTTTAACAGATACTGTATTATTTAGTTTATCCTGAGGAGATGTGAATGTTTGTATCAAAGCTTGTGGTAATTCATCAGTAGTAGTAGTATTAGTAGTAGTAGTAGTAGTAGTAGTCAAGACACTCAAACCGACATATGTCAACCTCATGGTGGGGAAGAAAATGAAACCCATGAAAATAAAACGCTGGAGTGTTCATAAGTTCAAAACATATGATGAAGGTGCTCTTTTGAAAGAGAATAAAAACCTCAAAAAAGGATCCAAGGCACTCTTCTTGTGGAAAAAAATTAAAAGCCTTTATTATGATGGCTGTTTCATATCAAAATCTTACATTTAAATTAGAAATGGACAGCAACACGCACCTGTCGGCCTTCTTATAGGGGTGATAATGGAAAGGTTGGGGGATCACGGAGTCACTAGGATTCATTCTCGGTAGACCATGAATGTTTGTACCAAATTTCATGTCATTCCATTTAATAGTTGCACTATAATCAAACTCGGGTGTGGTACAAATCAATCATACTTCATCTGAAAACACCCCGAATCCTCCGCCCCGATCGTCCTAATGTACCTGAACCAGTAAAATGTTTGTCCACATAACACTGAGGCAGTTTCCTTTTCAAAATCCTGTTTAATAAAAATTATGTTCTTTAAAGTTTAAAAAAAAATATCTGAATCAATCTAGTCCTTGCAGCAGAGTGCAAGTGATCTTGAATTTGTAGTTTTTCAGCAAATGTTACTTAAACAGGAGTATAAGAACTACTTTCAGTGGCAGATAAATGCACAGTGGTGCTCTAGTAGGTATTTACTGTAGCAGGACAGTGGGATTGACTCAAAATTGTTGGTTTTGGTCTTTTCATAGCCTTCGTTGACAATTACAAAAATACAAAATACCATCACATGTCCTTCGCCAAATTATTATTACACCCACAATCAGACCAAAGGGGTCCCTACTGCCAAGACTTGGAACTGAACATGTCAGATGTCACATAAATCATAAAATCAGAGGTGGAATTGTTGATAGACTGACTTCTCTGATTTATAGCGGCAACTTGCAACGTGTCTCATCTCACATTACTTAAAGCATCCACTCCACTTTGTGCTCCACAGTAAACAACTTGAGACCTAAAAAGGTAAATGCTGGGGTGTCAAACATGTGGCCCGTGGGCTAGAACTGGCCTACCAAAGGGTCCAATCAGGCCTATTGGATGACTTTCCAAAGTGTGAAAATTGCTGAGCAGTAATTCATTCCAATTCCAAATTTACCACTTTAATCTCAGAGTACATCAGAGTTCTTTTCCGTAAATTCCCAACCTTTATCTTTTTTAGTTTTTTCCTTAGAATTTTAGCCCTTTCCCCCGGGTTTGTAATTTTTTTCTTCTTACAATGGCCTTAAAACGCTGTCGTAGCAGAAGCAACTTGCGTTTGCCAACATCAAGCTGACAAGAAACTCTGTGGCAGATAACGTGTGTGATCTTTCAGGAGGGATTTACTGGTCTGGCACACTTCACACACGGATCAAATTAGGAGTATGTGGCCCTGAAATGAGTTTGACACCCCTGGGTTAAAGGAATAGTTGGGCATTTGGAAAATATGCGTTTTAGCTTTCTTTTTGAAAGTTAGATGAGAAGATTACTAACACTCTTGTAACTCTCGACAAGAAACAATATGAGAGATGTTCAAGAAGAATACCCTATCATGGTGCACTACCTTATAAATGCTTGAGTGCTGATTATGTATTGCGTTGGTCACATTGAGGTTTTGATACTGACCCTTTGCTTCACAGGAACGTGTGCGTAATCACAAATACAGAACTGTGGCGGATTTGGAGAAGGATATTTTCCTCTTGTGTCACAATGCTCAGACCTATAATCTGGAGGGATCTCAGGTGAACCCCAAGGAATTCACAAAAATATGAATCTTTCTATTTCACGACTATAGTCATAACTGGGTTTGGATGTTGATGTATAATGAACACATGCTGATAAAGCAGACATCCAGTCTGTTTTATTGTAAGCAGTAAGTAAGTAGCTGTACATTTTTATCCACACTATGTTTCTACATTCTCCATTTTGTATTTTGTATTTTGTGTATATTTTTTAAATGTTTGTTCTTGTTTTCTATCCTATTTATTATTTCCTTCCTATTTGTTATTTTCTGTACATCTGCATGTGTGCCGTGTGTCTGATATTGCGCTGCAGCAGCACCTTCATTTCACATTTAGTCATCGATAAAAATCTGTCTGTCTGTCTGTCTATCAGATCTACGAGGATTCAATTGTCATCAAGTCTGTTTTCGAGAGCGCCAGACAGCGAATTGTCACAGACGAGGAACAGAAAGAGACGGTAAGCGCCAGTCACAGCGATAATGGCGGTGGAGCTGAAGACCAATTTGTTCGATCAGCAGGTGAGAGTTAAAATACAAACATCAGAAGGGGTAGTGGTTTTAAGAAGTGACCCATTAAAAGCAAAAAGAAGATGAGGACACACACTCTGGGCTTAAAAACCCTACTCTGTTTTTTTTTAACCAGTGAAACCATTACCAGTCCAACTCAAGAAGGGGAATGAGGAGGGAAGAAGCAGAAATACCATGGCCAAGAGGCTCCACAGTGATTTAGACAGTGATGAGGATTTAGAGGATAACACCACAAAAGATGAAGGTTGAACTGAGGGGCCAGACATGTTTTTGTCTTCAGGTTCATGTCTATTCTCTACCGCATTCCTTTTAATTAGTTTCTTTAATTTCTTAGCAAAGGAATGGAAAAATGAGAAGGACCATTCAAAGAGAGCCACTCATGGAACAATGTTTTTCTTCTTCTTTTTTTGGATGCTACTCATACACATTTTGCTGCACATAGTGCTGTTCTTTTCATTTAGCTGGTCTTTTATTATATATTTCCATTTTTTTAGTTTAGTTTCTGTGATTGCTTCTGCAGATATGATGTAAAACAACAGTTTCACTGACTGTTTTTAAAAATCACTATATTTGATTGTATGAAATGCCTTCATATGTCTTGGAGCATGATGTGTCTCTCCTGAAGTCGGCTCCTCCGGAGTAACACCCACTGATGACAACATTGATGTGTTCACGGCGTGAGAATTTAAAGGTGTTTTTAATGGAAACGAGAACAAAGGAACACTGTAAAATCTCTGAATGTGATTTTAGAGATAATATACCTTTGATAAAAACAAATACAAATAAAAAGAGTGGTAGTGGGAAGTCAAAGACACTTGATACATTCTAGTACTGATACTTTTGTCTGTTTCTGATTCTTGATAGAATAAGATTGGGGGAAATCAAGGGTACTCAAGTTGAACATTTTTATCCCTCGTGCTACAATATATTCACATGTTGTACAGTTTGTGTGAAAAGTAATTCAAATCTTAATTTTTCCTGGTTGTAGGGGGGAGGGGGGTGGAAGACATTGTTAAGACAATCCTTGGAAATATGTATCACTTAAACACTTGCAGAATAAATTTTACCAAAAGTCTCACTGCTTGGTGATTGTCATTATTATTATTATTATTATTATTATTATTATTATTATTATTATTATTAGCGGAACAGGGAAGTCATCCAAGGATAAAAAGAGTGTTGACAAGACATTGTTGGGCAGGTTCTATATTATTCAGTCCAGTACAGAGTGTCAATGCTGTATGTGATGTGTGTGTTTTTGACAAGGTGCCAATAGGTGGTGCAAGAGAACTGTTAGTTGTACTTTTGGTTGGCGCCAAGTATTTTTTAATAAGCACATGCGTCACCTTTCATGTATGTCTTTACAGCATTCATTGTCTATAAATACAGCAATTGATAAAAAGAAAACATGACACGTTTCGTACAGCACAAATGAAAGATCAGCTGGAAACTATTTGTACAGGAGGGTTCAGTTTTTGAGGTTGGTTGCCATCGTCATGGGCCATCAGTCAGAATGCAGGAGTAATGTTATCAAGAAATAATGTACAAAGTAAAATTCATCTTTCCAGCTGCCAACCCATGTAAAAGGTGTGGAAAAGACTGACTGAGAAGGAATACAGTGTTTAAATAAGGAGTGACCAGGTGAACCCAACCAGGTAAAAAAAGGGGAAGCAAAAAACTATCTTTTTAGAAACTCCATCTCAGTCTCCCTCACACCTTCCAGCATTATGCAAGGAGTATGGACCTTATCAGGCTTTGGAGGAGAAGAGGGGATGGTGGCCTTTCAGTCCCCAACTTCAAACATTTTTTCTGGTCCTTGGTCTGAAGACCCCTCCTCACCTGGTTTAATCCAGATCCATCTGTTTGTTGGTTTACCGCGGAGAGTGCTTTGACATAACCTAGGTCACTCCATGACATTCTTTTTGCCAATGTTTGTAATAAACAGTGCCAGATACGCTTTGGCCCCATTATCTCTCATCTTATCAAATGTTTGGGATTGGCATGCTGGCTCAGAGCTTGTAACTGGCACACCTTTTCCCCATTATTCAATAACACGGCACTCCTGATTGGTGGGAGGCCAATTACAGCCCCGCAATGGGAACAAAAGGGAGTTCCATCGTCTGAAAGACATTTTTGGCGATGTTGGCTTGTTACCCTTCTCTGTCTAAATGCATTCAGTCTTTCACGTTCCTCTTTTTTCTTATACCTTTAATTAAGATCAGCCTTCAAGACATGCTGTGTCCCTTGGCAGAGGCCTTTGCCCATCCATTCTATCCCAAAGTTATTTACTGTGCAGGCTAAAAACTGTGGTAAAGTATCCAGGTTTTATCAGTTCGTAGTGATAGCTGGACGCTCTGCCCTTCCTACTGAGAGGATCTGGGTACGCGATTGCCCAGGCCTCGCTCTTGACTGCAATCCTGACCAACAGATTAAAATTTCTGAAACTACAATTGCATTCATAGGACATATCTCACCACTGTGAAAATGCACCTCATGAAAATAATTAACAGCTCTTTGTGCACTTTCTGCCCAATAAAAGCACGAGGTACGTCTCTACACATGTTCTGGGAGTGCTCTCCCATTGGTCAGTTCTGGAACAATATTGCATCCAAAATTTCTGTCTTCTTTAATGTTACTGTTAAGACTATGAATGTCTTGATTCTAAATGACCTGCCAGCCTTTCAGCTCCCTTTTTTGGCACTCAGAAACGTGCTTTGTTTGCTGGATTTACAGCTGCAAAACAAATGAAACCGCCTCACAACCTGTGTGTGCACACATGGATCCTTTCCTTTCTGGATGTAGTATATATGGAACTCTCCATGGCGCTTATGCACAGGGTGCCGGGAAAGAATCTGGACACCTGGCAGAAAATGGCTCAATTTGTGAGGACCTCTAATGACCCTCTAACTTCTGCAGGTGTTTGGTCCCTTGTCTTGCATCTGTGTGTGTGTCTGTTTCTGTGTTTATTGTTTTGTCTACCTCCCATCTTTCCTCTCCGTTTTTAGTTTTTATCTTTAATATTTATTTGTTTGTCCCCTGGGACGCATTCTCCATCTCAGTGTATTGTTTGTAATTGTTTGTCACTGTCTATTCCTTAAATACATAAAAATCTGATCACAAAAAAAAGAAAAGAATCCATGAATTGCATAAGCGGCCAAAACCTTTTGACATTTGATGATCGTCTCTTAAATCTACTTGTTAGGTAATAATGGCCCATCTGGGGCAAGGTCACAGCCAATCTGTGCTTGCCTACACAATTGAAGGCTTTTGATTTTTAATTTATTGATCTTTACTGGCTTACAATAAGTAGTGACAACAGGTGGTATTATTAAAACACACTGTATTCAGAATCCTTTAATTAATTCACATTATATTTCATACTTATGCTAAAAACATTTGACCTTTGTGTTGTCTTCCCGTCAACCATGCAACTTTTTGTTTATCTGGGTCAAAAAAAGATGTCAACACTTTTGTCACTTTTCCCAACATTTGTTACTTTTTTTTAACATTTTATAAATTTTCTTCAAATGCTATAAAACTGAATAAAACCCAATGGAAGTAGCGAACCGATCATTTATTTTACTAAGAACTTGGATTTTCTTCCAAACTCTGCAAATCCTCTCAAACTCCGTCAGGTTGCATGGGATCTTAGCCTTTTTAAGGTCTGCCCAGAGACGTTCAACTGGGTTCTAGAACATGGGAAGGATGCATGGAGTTGCCATTGCCTTGGCTGTGTGCTTTGGTTTCTTGTCTTGTTGGAACGTGACCCTTCGGTCCGTCTCTGCGCTTAGTAGGCAGATCGTTAAACCTCATGGCTTGGTTTCAGTTCTGATATGCATTGTCAAGTGTGAAACCTTATATAGTCAGGTGTGTGCTTTTTCCACACGCTGTTCAATCAGTTTAATTGGCCACAGGTGGACTCCAATCAAGGTGTAGACACGTCTCAAAGATGAAGAGCAATTGAAAGCATCTGTGCTAAATTTCAATTGTCAAGGGTGTCAATATCATATTTCTAAATAATAAAAATTACTAATATGTTTCAATGTCAGAAGGCGCTGTACATCAGACACAAATTTATCAGTTAATAGTCTTTTCATAAGCTGGTCAAAGTGTTGTCCATAGGCTGAATAAAACAATTAAAAACTATCGTTCCCACCGTGGCCCCCCCAACGTCAACAGCTCACGGTTAGGGGGGCAGACTCACGCTATAGCTGATACAGCTAACCAGCTAGCTAAAAACAGCATGAGTACTACCCAGACATTCTAAATCAGTGCCATTTTAAGAACTACAATTCACACACATACTCTAGCTGTTTAATCCACATAGTATTATTGTAATATTTACACTTTATAAACGTTCAATCATTGACTTACCATGACATTTTTCTTTTTATATAAACACACAAAATGTAATGGTTTTTACTACATCACATTTGACGTAACAAACACAGAACAAAGCACACCTTCACAGGAGCGTGCGTGTGACTGTTAGGGGTAAAGTTACCTCTTTTTTGGGGGAAAAGTCCTCCCTCCCTAATAGAGGGGGTAAAGTCACCCCTCTCTAATTAGTACTCTTTTTTTGGGGGGGGGGGGGCTTCCCCCCCTACCTAATAGTGACCCCTTATTACTACTTACATGCATACATACACCCATTGAGGGTCAGTGATTACACACAGTACATTACCAACCAAAGGTGAATAATATCCTGAGTAATGATGATAACCATAATGATAATAATTGTAGCAAACCCCCAGCCAGACAATGGTGAAGCGTACAGATGTTTCCAGAAGCCTTTATTTATGTTCAGCCGTCAGCCTTAGTTTGAACACAACTCTACTTTCTCTTTCCATACACCTTTTCTTCATGAAACACCGTAAGAGCTACAAGACAAATAAATAACATGAAATTAGCTTTTACAAACACAACATTACCCGAAAGTGTCATTGATTAAATCAAACACCAATTACCTTGTTTCCGTTTTAGCTAGGTGCTTAACTATCCTCCTTTAGAGCTCGATATGGTTACAGAGCAACATGTGTTTTTCCCTCCTTACTCCCTTGCATGCATCTCCCAAACTACTCCCCCTTTTATATACAAGATGCCAGTTCTGCTAGGAGGTGCCAGAAATAAAGTACTCATAATATCAAAAAAGGAAACTAATGAAACAAATCCCTGAAGTGGTTCCCTTATTAATACACCTTTCTTAGAGTCAGTTACAAATATGATATTCATCATCATCATAATCATCATCACTTTTATCAACATTCGCACACACAATAATACTACTTACTCAATGTCTATACTTATCTAGTGGCATGTCTTTGAATCCTTTTTTTTCTTTTTTTTTAATTTGAAGACTTTCCTACTATGTTTTAATTCCTCTGGTAATGCGTTCCATAACTTCACTCCAGAGACAGATAAGCGCCTGCTTTTTATCACTGTGTGTCAGGTAGGTTGTTTCCAATTGAGTTCAGGGCATAACCCCCTTCTCTTTCTCTGAACATGGTTTGTATGTTGGGAGGAAGTAGATTAATTCAAGCTTTATACAGAACTTACGCAGTTTTCTGGTTCACCAGGCGCATGAATTTCAGTGTTTTTGACTTAAGAAATAATGAATTAGAATGATCATTGAAGCCACCATTATTCACAATTACTGTTTCTCTTTTTTATAACTGTGCACACTGTCTGTAGAGTGGTTTTACAGGCATTACTCCAAATCTCAACACAGTATGTTAAATAAGTTAGAATCAGTGTGCTGTAGAGAGATGTTCGTAGATCTGTGGTTAAGAAAGAGTCTGACTTTGCACCCCAATGCTTCTGGACATTTTGGATCTTACATGGTTTACTTGTGGTTTCCAACTAAATTTGTGGTCTATCATTACCCCTAAGAAAGTATTTTTAAAACTCCCTAACTCAACAGTTTCTATCCTTACCTGAGCTGGTAAATGTGTTTTGCAATTTCCAAAAATAATTAGCGTATGTAAAGAGTTGTGTTAACAAAAAAATATTAGTACAATCTGCGAAAATGAAATATTTCAATATATTGGACACTTTACAAATATTTTTAATATGCATAATGGATAATTCTGGTCCAACTAAAAAACCCTGCGGCATGGCACACGTGATGTGAACTAGCTTGTACATGGTATTACCCAATGTATATACCTACTCCTCTTTTTGAAATAGCTCTTCAGCAATTCTAGACCTACACCTCTGATTCCAAACTTTTCCATATTATTTACATGTAACATACATACATATTTTGTATATATATATATATATATATATATATATACATACATATTTTGTATATATATATATATATATATATATATATATATATATATATATATATATATATATATACACTATATCTAACATAATATCGTGGTCTGTTGTGTCAAATGCTTTCCTTATGTCCATGTTTTCACTTCACTTGTCATTTTGGGGCATTGAGTTTGGACTGAGGGAAAAAAAGGTTTAAATCATTTCATTTTAGCCTGGTTTGGTCAGCGAGCCCCTGAGAACAATGTTTGGATCTCATTTCTTCACTAGATATTAAACTCACTTCACCAAATGCCTATGTATGTTGAGGTTTCACTGTGAAAGTAGCACACAATGACCTTTAATTAGCCTATTAGAGAGCAGCTTCCCACAGTTTTATATTAAGGAGGGAGTTGGATTTAACCATGAGCGGAAAAAGCTGCAGAAAGCTGCAGCCTCAGTTGAATCTCTGTGGGATTCTGAGTTAATGCAAACCTTTCACACTTCAGGGAGTTATTTGAGTCAGTGTTAATATAAAAACATTGCTTACTGGAGCTTCAAACAGCTGTTGTTTCAGATGTGACTGGATTTAACAATTGTTCTTTCTCTGAACCTACAATGCTGTCAAATATCAGTATGCAGAGACACAATGGAGGATGTTACATGGTGTGCAATACCATAAAAATTAAATGTCATGTCATCTTTAGTACATGAATTCATGTCATTGCTAGGATATGACTGAATGTATTATATTAGTTTTTGCAGATAAAATTACGGGAGTGTCTAAACTGCCAAAGGGCTGCTTTACAGGGAAGCTGAAGACTAAGTGTAAGCACAAGTCAACTGAAATCAAGCATTCCTATTCTTCAGAAAAACGCATACATGACATACGCAAGCACTATAGAGGTTTTCCCTGATGTTACATTCTGGGCAGTAACCCTGATGCACGGCCATATTGGAGATACTCGGTGTAAACAGTTGAACGGAGTACAGTGGAGTATTGTGCACTTTAGATACTTTAAGTGAATGCAGCCACGTCTAAACACAAGAAAAGCATCCAAGTTGCAGAGGCATGTAGGGAAGCACTTGGACCACAAGAAAAGGCGCAATATTTTGAGAAATTACGGTTTATTGGCGTTGCAGGTCCCTACGAGTTGTCTCTCTCTTCTTAGATCCATGATGACCCGGTGAGTATTCCTTCAGTTGCATATCCCGATGTTGGTCCAACTGAAGAAGGCAGCGCAATCCAACAGATTACACTGCACCAACAGATGATCTTGTGCCTTTATACTCACGAAAGGAATACGTTAAATGGGGGGGGGGATCCGTCATTTAAAAAAATATTCAAAGTAAAACAATAATAACCGTGTATAAATTCTGTGTTGTGGTGATTTTCTGTCGTGTTGTGACAATTTTCTTTCGTGGTGTAGCAATGTTCTCTCGTGTTGTGTGAATTCCTGTCGTGTTGTGGCAATTTGCTGACATGTTCTGGGGATTTGTTGCTGTGTTGTGATTTGTGTCGAGTGCTGCTTAGCAAACCTTAATGTGCTTACACCCTAAACTAAGAGTGAACGTGATAAACGTCTTTATAAACATCTTAGCATGCTGACATTTACATTTAAAAGCTTACTTTACAATTATACAAATAATACCCCTTTGTTTTACTTAGTGATAATGTTCTAATCTGAATTGCTACCGAGTTGTTTTCTGTAAATCGATATTCAAATCCCACATTCATCAACACCTGAAAGTGAATGAGAGTCCACCTCATCAACTTGTGTCAATATTCCAGATCTTATTTAAAGGGTCTATCATCTGGTTTAGTCAAAGTGCATTTTATGCAGTGTTCCCAAAGTAGATTACGTTAATGACAACTAAATAAATCAATTTAAAGAATTGAGATATGCTCATTAACATTTGATGAAGTGAAGATTGTCAGAAGTTTAAAAAAAAGCTCCACACAGATGTAAGAGATTAACGTCCTTAGTGTTGGGCAGCTAAAAGGCGTGGGCTCTAACAGTTTTTCTAACAGTAAATAGCTTTGGGAAACTAGCACTTACTGTATAAAATGACACATAAACCTAAAGGAGGACCAGGGATAGCAATATTGTTGAAGCTAGATGCACTAATGGAGATTAATGGCCCCGGAAGGTGACTTTAATCTGTTGAGACGACAATCCCTTTTCTCTTTGCCCCTAGGACGCAGATTTAATAGATAGTTTATCATGGCCTTCACTCATCACATGTAATATCAGTTGATCACATTTGAACTAATTGCTTTTACACTGTCAGTCTTGTAAGGTAATATAAAACCAAACAACAGGAATCTATGATATTATGCTTCATTTGCCAGAGATTTGGGTCAATTTAAATTGGCGTTATTTGTATAACATTTTACATTTATTTTTCAATTAGTATGAGTGCTGACAAGTTTATCTGAATGTGGAAACATATCCGCTGTCTTCCGTCATGGTACACATACAATTACAGAACTGCTGTATTAAGAAAGGATACTGCAGCTTGAGTAAATAACCGGAATGTAGAAGTCAATAATTCAATTATTGTATTTCTTCTGCTAGTTTTGATTTCTGCTTCACTGACTACAAAGCATACCTTTAAACTTTGCTGTCTTGGTGACATGTGATCTTACAATATACTGCATTTGTATATTGGCAGTGGTAACTTACGGATTTTGTCAGTGCTTTTGACCCATTTTGCCCCATTTGCAGCTGTAAATAATTCATTCCAAGCCAATTTAGGTGTTTTGAAGAAGGAGGATATGCAGCTTGAGATATGCATGTTCCAATTAAGCCTTCAATACTGCGTTAAATGTTGGTATTGGTAATGTAAAATAATGAAGTTTATGCACCAATCTTATCACGTCATTTAGCCCTGATCTGCTTTAAAGAAGTTTATTAATGTTCTTTTTTCATTGTGACTGAAGAAAGTTCCACGGCATTCGTTGTTTGTGTTTGTTCATGTTTCACTAAATGTTTAATCTGAGTCGGGCCGCATAACAATGATATAAATCATATCCCATTCCTTCAGGGATAGTAGTAAACATGCTGTTAAAACACAATAAAATATATCACATACTGGAATTGGATAAGTACTCTGCATTGTAAATGTATTCTAAGGCTAACAAGCCATTACATCAGAAAAGATGACAGCAGGTAGCGACAGAGTGGCAGGTATTGCTGTCTTACCTCTAAACCATACTGGGAGACCACCAGGTTATCATGGACAAATACAACATGCAACTTGTGCGCCTCTGCAATACAACTCTGTTAAATCTAAATGTCTATACGCCATGTTACTTTGTTGATGCACATATTTTTTTTGATGGGCACACAAATGTTGGGGAACTGGTGTTCTGCCTCTAAACGTGCGCTCATGGACTCCCCTGGAAACCCCGTCACACTCAAACAACATGGAAAAATGGAAGTCATTCCTATAGTTGATTTTAACTTAAACTGGCAAGACAAAACATGTAGGAAAACGCATAAAGATATTCTTAGAACTTTTCAGATGACAAAGATGATCCATAAGCCCACAAGAATAACAAAGTCTTCCCAAATGCTTTTAGACTTAATTTTAACAAATAAACCAGATAGAATTAGAAAGACTATTAACCTCATTACTGGGTTATCAGTTCATAATCTTACTCTGGCCTCCAGAAAATTGTCAAAAACACACTTTAAAAAAACAAAATTCAATGAAAAGAAAATCCATGTATTTTATCGCTCCAAAAGACATGGCCTTCATTAAAAAATGAAATAATGCAGGTTACCTGACACAACACAATTGGTAATATGCCCTGTGAGCCAGCCAACTAATAAAAAAAATCTATCCTGGTTCAATACAAATCTCTGTGAATTAATAAAAAAAGAGACACTTGTCTGAAAAAGTGTTTAAAGTCAAAATTAGGTACTGATCATCTGATTTTGAAAGTTTGAAATGCTAGAGCAAATGTCTTCCTTAGTGTTGTAAGTGAGGCAAAAGGAAACCCTAAAAGGTTATGGAAGAGCAGTGATAAGATACTTGGAAGGGGACAAATCAGCAAATAGACATCTAAAACTCATGGTGAATGGCTGTATCCAGGATGATGACCACATTGTTGGAGAATGTTTAAATGAACACTGTTCCCAAACACTTAACTCCCACAAGCTTCAGCCTGTGATTTTGCAAGTTTTTCCAAATCAACACAGAGAAAGTGGAAAAGGTAATCTCACTTCTATAAAATATCAAAGCTAAAGATCTATATGATTGTGATGCAGCTTTTTTGATACAAAACATGTATTATAATACCTCTAGCCATGATTATGAACAACTCTTTTAATGAAAATGTCTTTCGCAGTGTGCTCAAGCTTGCCGTTGTCACCCATGTGCATAAATCTGGGGATGCTCAAGTGGTCTCTAACTACAGACCCATCAGTATTCTCCCAGCTGCATCAAAGGTTATTGAAAAGGTTGTGGCAGAACAACTAATTGTACATCTGGACTCTAAGTCCTTCTTTCATCCTATGCAATTTGGTTTCAGAAAAAAACCACCCACTGAAACTGCATGCTGCTATTTCCTTGAGGAAATTAAATCTAGCTTAGATCAAGGAAAGCCTTTGAAACAGTTAATCATGAGGTACTTATGTGCAAATTGAACAAATATGAAATCTCCACAAATGTCCAACATTGGATAAAATCCTACTTAAGTAAATGGCACATTTTCTACATCTCTTAAATCTACTCCGGGAGTTCTACAAGGGTCAATTCTAGGGTCACTGCTCTTTTTTACTTATATAATAATGACCTGGCAAGCGGTAACAAAATAAGATAGTATTTCACATGATTAGACTGCATGACATTGTATGAGATGACACAAAATGATATATTATATCGCACTATTTTTACTTTGCTTTTTGTACGCATTAAATCGGGAGAGAATATCCTCCCCCGCAAAACGCTCTCATAAGTCCTTTATTCAAGGAGCAATTACGATCTATTTTTGCATTTTTTGTGGCGGTGCTCTCTAGCGGCCGTAGTAAATATGACAGAAGCAAAGCAGAAAGTAAGATTATGAAGTAGGCCATGAAAGTGCCAAATTCTGAAGGAGGAAGAGTGGGGTGGTAAATGGGTCAAACATATAAAGGTCTTTCACCGTGGAGACCGCAGTTTGTGTCCTGTTAGAAAATAAAAGATAACGGTAAGATTTTTTTACTGAACAAATTGAACATTTTCACAGTCTGCATCACATGTGTAACTGGAAGTGAAGTGAAGTCTTACAATACGTGAGTTCTATTTCTTTTTTAAACGGTCCTCTGGGTCAAATTAGAGGCTTAAAATATCACTCTCAACCGATTTAACTGAGGTTTGCAGTCATGTTTACTTTCATACTGATAATATGTTATCATTGTTTCCCAAAAATGAAGCAACATACACCATGTGAATCTAATTCTTAAAATAAATCCATCCTTTAAAAGGTTCCAAGGTCCACCTTTAATTTATCAAGTAGTCAAGGTATAAGAGTATCATCTGTTAATCATCCTCAGTGCAACTATATTTTGTTCAACCATTCTCCTATTCTCAAGCTGTCTCTCTGACTAAGGATCACAGTGGAGCACTTCACCCCAGAGGAAGTCCCACATATTCCTGCTTGTTCTTTACTAGACTTTCCCACTGTAGCCCTCTCTGATCCGTTGTTACTTATCAGACAATCAAGTTTTGTTAGCCCGGCTGTATTGCAGATTTATCTTTGTAGCCCACTTGTCTGTATCAGATTTCAGTTGCTAAAACATGATCAAGGCCTGCTAAACAAATCCCTCCAGGAACATGGCCCTGGTGTGCCAAGTCAGGTTGTTAGGGAGATTAAACTCACCTGGGCTGGCTGAGAGTGAACTAACCTGGCTGAGATTGAACTCACCTGGCTGAGATCAAACTCACCTGGCTGAGATCGAATTCACCTGGCGGAGATTGAACTCACCTGGCTGAGATCAAACTCACCTGGCTGAGATCAAATTCACCTGGCTGAGATTGAACTCACCTGGCTAAGATTGAACTGACCTTGGCTGGCTGACAGCAGCAAGTCTACCCTTCACACTATTATTGTTGTATTTAGTTTGTCTTTAATTTAATTTCCCAATTTGAGATCCCCTCCATTGTCCAGCCTTGGACCGGGTTGTGACCTTTTCGTCTTAGTTTGTCTTTCAGTCTTGCTTGACCAACTGGGCTTACTGTGAACCTCTCCAATTTGTGGAAATAAAGTCTACCCAAGAAGAACTCAACATACTCCTCTATTTATAAATATGGGAATATGGAAACATAGCATGGATAAAAGAAGCAAGGAACTTATAAAAAGATGCACACAGGACCATGCATCTTCATCTGACATTTTTACATTTATATTATGGCTTACCTGACAGTGTAGATTGCTGGGACTTCTCTCCTTAATATACCATTTCAGTGGGTGGTTCAATGGGTGCATATTAAAGTTTGAGAAGAAAAAGGAAAGTGAGTAATATACCAGAGAGAGAGAGAGAGAGAAAAAGACTTGTTCTTTCAACCCTGTCAGTTGAAGCATAATAAATATCTATGTCCTAGACTAAACTTAGGAAACTGTAATAAGTTAACAAGTGGAAGAGAAAATCTTAGTTTAAACAGACACTTTATCTTAGAACTGGATTCTATATCTAAATAGTTTGTGTAAACATCCATAAGGGATGTCTTGTTTTCAGCAAAATTTCTAATATATATATTTCTACCACCTTGCATTAACTCTTGCAGTAACTCTAGCCTCATTCTAAAACAAATTGAACCATTAAAGCATTTATAAAATCGCTTTTTGTTAGGAAGATTGTGTGATAGACACATTTTTTCACCAAAATAATAATAGTGTATACTTTATTAATCCCACAAAGGGAACTTACAGTTAGCCTGGGCAGGATTTTTAAAAGCTGGTAAACCCGCAAATGGGAAAAAAGACTGCTTTCCCATTGCCTGTAGATGGGGAATGGAGGGCCGAATACACGCCCCCTTTTGATCCCGTTTGAATTGAACTATGGATTACAAATATGATGTTTCTCGATTCAAAAGATCATTTTGCTGCCAAAAAAATCCCATGATCACTTAGTTTTGTTTGACAACGCTCAGTGAGCTACATCTCTTGTCTCACACAATTTACGTCCCCTAGAGTGATGCTCAACTTGCTCGCTAGCTAGCTTGCTTAGCTCTGTTCTACAACACATGTAACGTTGTCTTACCTGATGTGTTTTATCAAGTGAAGTGTTTTCAGCAGATAAGCACAGGAACAAACGAGATCCGCTGTTTATTTGAGTAACGTTACATCGTAGCTTCAGCGAGGCGTCATCCATGCGACATTGAAGCGTCTTTCTAGTTACGTATTTTAACAGTCTTATACTTCAACAGTTTAACAAACTGAGAATTTCTTCGGTTGATAAAGTATCTTTTAAATTGACGTTTAACATCATATTTGCAATCCATGGTTCAATTCCAACGGGATTAAAAAAAATTGCCCCTCTCCGTTCTCTACCGTTTATATTGTTTTGAAAGATAGGTCCCATGGACTGGAAGTATAATTACGTGACTTTGGTGTTACATTAAGGTGACCAGATTTCTCAGAAAAAATCCGGCGACATTTTCAGCTCAGAAGCGTATTTACTTCCAAAACAAGTAATGTTTTTACTTTTGTAAAACCTTAAAGGGGGACACTAGACCTAGAGCTGTTCTCATTAGGGGCTGAGCCCTCCCCAAGGTCTGATCCTAGACCCACCCCTGCTGCTACTTCCTACTCCACTCCACTACACCTCAGAGGGGATTGTTTCAAGATAGAAAGTCCTAATATTTCAAGATAAAAAATCCATCCTAATATTTCAAGATAGAAAGTCTTAATATTTCAAGATAGAAAGTCTCAATATTTCATAATGTTGTAATGTTTACTGAACTACTGACAGCTTTTGCTTTTTGGCTCAAGGCTTGTTTCTGCAACAGCTCCTTGAGAATCAGATACAATAAAAACTATTGAGGACATATTTTCCTTTGACATTGATGCAGTATTAAACAAGATCGCTCCAGTTGGCAGAAACAAGCTACAATGTAAGTTAATAGGACAATTGTCCAGCTTGTATTTACGTTCATAAAAGTGCTCGTTTTGATGCTAACAGACTCAGATTAATATTCTAAGTGTCTGACAACATTATTTAAAGGATTTCTAAGGTTTAACGTTTTGTCAGTATTTTCTTTCTTTCATTCCAATTTCGGGTCTGTCAGTCACAGTGAAAACCGGGGATATTTCCGGGAACAGATCCAGCCGGGGACAGGTCGCCAAAATCGGAGATTGTCCCCGGAAACCGGGGACGTCTGGTCACCCTACGTTACATTCAACGCGTCAGAAAACAAGGTTAGCAAACAGTCAAAGGCAGCGTAGAGGCCAGTGACAATGTTACGGCAGTTGCTTCTTTTAAAATGCACATATTATGAAAAATAATCACTTTTTCTGGGATGTGGCATGTTATTTTGTCTAAACACGCAGTCTGAAAAGAGGCTTTGCAGCAACATGTGGTACAACAAGAACAGACATGGTGTGTGTCTCTCTTTCAAAACTCCATGCCCGAAGTAATTTGGAACGATGTCTGAACGTCACTTGGGAGGAGATGAACAGAATTTGGTGCCAAGATGACAGAAGTTACCGACAAGGGCAACGTGGTCACAGCATCCTCCCGGAAAAGGGAAAAAGGGAAAGTTAGCGTGTCCATGAGGGTGTTTTGTTTTCATCACTGCCGATCCAAGCCGGATCCGATGTACCCGTGACATTTCTGAGTAATTTGTTGTGGGAGGAAATGACGATTGTAGCATTTCCCACTGAAGAGAAAAGTCCGTTGTTAGTGGGTGTTGGTGTTTTGGAAAGTGGGAAAGGGATATTATATATTGTGTATTGGGTGTGCAACCGCCTTTCTCAAATAGACTTTTAACATGATCAATACACCTTCACTCCTCTGTAGTCTCACTGAGATGTAAAAATAACAATCACTTACGCATTGTAACATCCATAGAAATACAATTTTATTTCTATTGTCACATAATTCAACATATAGTTTTGTAGCTGCTTATTTTTATTTTTATTTAGCAATCAATCAAATCACTTTTGCAAACAATCAGCAAAGAATATTGGCAGTACAATAGCTTTATCCATATTTCTTTCCAAATAACATATAATGAATAGATCAAAAGAAAGTGTTTGAAATATACATTACATATTCTAATCATAAACATGTGTATGAAGATAGACAGGTTCACACACTGAGCAACATTGTTCATATTTTAAACATTCTTCTTGTGGTGGTTGATAACCAAGTCTGTCAGTGCAATCTTTGTGCAAGCTAAGAATCAAAAACAAAAACACAGCCAAAATAAACTGAAAAAATCAATCCAGTGTGCGCGGAATACGCTGCATACAAGTCCTCTCTTTCAGAGAGCTATTCCTTCTTTTCTTGAGGCTGGTTATTTAGCTGCCGCTAATAGTATCATTGAGAGTGCTTTCATAAACAACACATTACCGAACTTGAAAAAATGTGCTGCTGTTTATCATTATGATTTGGCAACACATTAAAGGCCTTAAAGGTGGAGTTTTTTGTGTGTCGTTGCGTTCTAATAAATTGGAAAACCAAAAGCAGGCATGTGTGACACAATACGCATGCAATACGCATGTCCTTGACATAACAAAAGAGGGACACACTTTTTTTAAAAACATTACTCCATAGTGCCACTAGTGGTCAAAAACAAACAAAAGATTTTGGCACATTCCATCATGTACTGTAGCTTGCCAAATATTGACCCAAAAAACAAAAAAAACTGTTGTAATAATAAAATATTAAATCATTCACAAAAATGAAAGGATTCCATAGTGATGATGAGTTAAAGCTCTAGTGCGTTGTTTCTGTCACCGCCATGAGGAATTCTTAGTATTAACAACACTGTTGATGCATCCGCGTGACACAAACCTTCCATAATTGCAAATGGCCCCCTCCCATCTGTCACACAGTTGCTTGTAACCAAGGAGGACACGGAGGATTAAAAAACCTGATGGACTCTTCAGAACATGTAATTATGTTTGCTTTAGTTTCTGCATGCAAAAGTCCCCGGACGCCACAATCTTCTAAACATGACCACATTGAGAAATACAGAGAGAGTTGTGTGGAGTTGGTTGTCTTAATTAACGTTGTATCAACTCTTTTGTCAATGGCTTGAATGTAACAAACGTTTATTAATATCAAAAGGTTACGCATTAAAGCTTCAACACAAGAATTTCCATCAAACTAATATTTTTACAATCACAATGAATATCAATCAAATGTATGCACAATTAACTGTACATGTTATCCTGGTCCAGTATCAGCACTGATCAATCACATGTTGAGGGTAACAAGGACGTTTGAAATGCGGAAAAAGGGCACAAACAAGATCCATCAGTCCAGATAATAACATCAATTTTACAACACTGCTGTAAATTCTTGAAACAGCACCAAATTACCAACAAACATCACCTGAAATCAGTACGGCAATAGCAAAATAACATGGTCATTATGTGAGAAAGCCAGGCCTGCTCACAGCCACTGCTTTACAGAACATAATATATTGTTGACATTTTTGTTGATTGAGACATGAAGGTTTTCTAACTGTTTTCCACACCTTGTGTATAGTTTGTTGTATCTGCTGTTTTAAGTTGAGGCTCTACATTACACATTTTTACTTTTCCAGAGTCATACCAAGAAAGGGTAATATGTTAGTAATGCTTAAATGCTTATGAATTTCCTTCTCTTTGACATGGCATTGCTTTAAAGGTTCAAATGATATACTGCCCCGCACAAAAAAATGAGCCTGCGATCCTCTTCCCCTGCCACTGCTTGTAACAGCCATCGGCCCAGCACAATTTCCTCGAGACACTAGAGAATGCACTTTTACTTAAGAAAGCTGACACAATTTTCATCACACTGCCTAGTACATCACCTTTGAGAGGTGTGCAATTCCAGGCCTTCAAACGTTCTGAAACACTGAAAATGTCCAGCAGTAGGAGTAACATAAAGTGCTCATCTAAATAACAGCAAGATTGAACTGTGCATTCAATACATTTCACAGGATTATCACACTGCTAAGGTAGTTTCTAATAGGATTAACACAGTTGGATACGTTAACAGTAGGCGGGAAAAAAAGAAACGCAGTCAAAGCAATCAAGACAGAAATCTGAAGACACCTACTGCCGTCGTAGCCAATTAAAATCATTCAACTAAAAAACAGGGTGACTTTCATTGTGAGCAGTCACAGGAAACACAATGTGTTCATCAAAAATGTAACGACAAAACAACAAAGCAACAAGCTGCGCGTATCCAACTCCTCAGCAAGGTAACCAACTTTACTGTACCCTGTGTGAAGCATATACACATACAGTATCTTTGTTACAACAACGTGAATTTGTTTGGCTGCACTGCAAACAGATACAGATACACTTCCTGCTCTCCTGGTGCATTTCTGACAAAGTCGCTGGCAAAGTGCACTTGCTGTTGCCACGGTAACCATTGCCACATCAACCACGGACATGTGAAGAATTACAAGTGAAATAATAATCATGTTAATAATCATGTTCCTTCCCTTTGAATGTTGCTTATGCATTCAAGACTTTATTTATTCACCATGCTAAACATTCACTATGAATATTTAAATTGATTCATGACAACAAATGTTGCACAGCTTGCAAGTAAATTTACTTGAAACAAGTATACATGGAGTTAAATCAAATATTTCTCAGGCCTGTTTAAAGACCTTTAAAAAGAATGGTTCCCCAGAAGCTTCAGATTCTTTTTCAAAGTGTCCATGTGCTGCACATTTTCAGTTGGTCTAAATCTGGGACACCTTTTCCAAGTCCTCCATGATCAGGTCCTGTTCTTTGATGTGACTTCTAGCGGCCAAGCTCCCTCTTTCCTGACGTGAGCTTTTCCCATTCCCCATTAACTCTGGTCTGACCGCGGAGCCCGATCTTCTGAGGACAGCAGGCTGAATTGGGAGTACAGCGTTACCTCGGATCTGGTGGGAGTAGGTATTCTTGCACCCAATGCACTCCGAGCACAGCTGGAATTTGAAGGCAGCCTGAAAGCCTCTGCGAAAGTTCTGGTTGAAGAACCCATAGATGATAGGGTTGATACTGCTGTTGAAGAAAGCCAACCAGTGAGCTAAGGGATACACATAGATGTTAATGACACGATACTGATGCTCTGTCAGGCTGGCGTAGTCGCTCAGCATCATTAGCGTCCACAGCGGAAGCCAGGATAAGATGAAGAGCAGAGCCACCACCAGCAGCATTATTATTACCCGATTCTTCTTCTTTGAAATTGTATGACGGCCCTCCGTGCTGGATTTACCGCTTCCACCGCCCTCTTCCAACATGCTTCCACCGCCCCTCGCCTGAGAAATGGCACTCTTTGAGAGGGTGAAGCCAATGCGGGCGTACATGACGACGATAAGGCTGAGAGGAGCCAGGTAGATGTTAACAAAGAGAACAGTGGTGTAGATTTTGCGCATCTCCTGATTGGGCCAATTTTCCCGGCACCAGTAAAAGAAGCGGCTGTCGTTGTTGCCAAGGATTATACGCACCCTCTGCTCCTTTGTGACCTGGAGCATGACCCCAGAGGGACACATGATGGACACAGCGAGGACCCATATGATGACAATAATTAACTTTGAGGTAGGGATCGTCAGCTTTTGCTTGAAAGGGTAGACAATGCAGCGGAACCTGACATAAAAGGGGACTGGAGGTAAACGCATGAAGGAAAAGAAGTCTTTTACAAGCACATAATAAGCAGTGATACTATTAACCCTCACCTGTCAACGGCTATTGCCACAAGAGTGAAGACAGAGGCTGACACGGATATCCCT
Source organism: Etheostoma cragini (assembly GCF_013103735.1). NCBI lineage: Eukaryota > Metazoa > Chordata > Actinopteri > Perciformes > Percidae > Etheostoma > Etheostoma cragini. The sequence goes on along the minus strand of NC_048422.1, from coordinate 20,671,403 downwards.
TGAACCATACCGCTTAGCTTACACACTACGCTACCAAATGGCCATCCTGCAGAAAAGAGGAAAAGAAAGTGTAAAAAATATTTGAAAAAAACAAACAGGCATGAATAATTTAAATGCTTAAAACACTCTTAATGGGCAAAAATAACTGCACTTTTAAGATGAATATTTCAACCATTTCCAAATCAAAGCCAAAAAAGAAGTTAGATTACATATTAATTAAGGAGTTTCTTTTATAACTCAGCTTCAATTTAGGCAAATTATTAAAAGAGAGTGAAAAGTTGACCTGTTATGATGTTGTCCACCAGTGTGGTTGGCATGCAAAAGATGCCAACCAACAGGTCACTGATGGCGAGGTTGAGGATAAACTGGTTGGTGACCGTGCGCATGTTCTTGCTGCGCAGCACGGTGAAACACACCACCCCGTTGCCCACCATGCACACCATGAAGATGAGCAGGTAGGAGACGGTGAAGACCGCAGCCACAGAGGGCTTGTGGAGGTAGAAGTCAACATAGGTGATGTTCTGGTGGGTCAAAGGGTTTTCCAGCAATCTTGAGGAATTGGAAGGGCTCAAGCCCTCCCAGGTGGTGTTGAGAACTAAGTTCTGGGTCATGGTGATATCTGGGTGTGATAGTGACAGAGAAATAGAGACAAGCAGAGGTATATTACACGGATAACTTAACATGTGCTCGCCATGTTAGTGAATGTGTTATGGATTAAATGTCCAATATCATCCATTAACTAAATCTAATCCAATTGTAAAGAACGGCTACACATATCCTCCCAGTGGGAGTGCAATCCCGCCATCCAGAATAAAGACTCAATGAATTGAGATTACATAAAACCATAGAACCATATCTAGAAATCAGTTGTCCATTTCAGTCATTTTATTATTGTGTGTTGGTCGATTCAGTCAAGTGTATGCTCTCCCACACACTCTAATAGCAACGTGGTGACTAAAACGACCAATCTGTTTTGAGAGCAGCTCGAGAGTGTGGGGGATAGCCAGCCAAGTGGTTACATCAATCATGGATGGCGTGAGGTAATTATTGACTCAAGACTAGTTTTGACGCTTATGAGATTGGTACATTTTACACATCTTAATGGGCTTTGGAAACTTTTCTGTCTAAAATCATCGGCATGATTAATGTTTTGCCTTCTGCCGGAGAAGGACACTAATTTATTAAATCTAACTTGTGTTTTGTTGTTTGAAGTGTTCATGCTGTGCAACTGAAGGACTAAGGTCAAATCTAAGTGAACATTTCTTTTCAGAGAAAAGTGGGTCCGGATAATTCAGTGATGAATATTTTAATGTAGTTGTTACAATTTTGAAAAGTAATTTCACCATCATTCACATTTTTACATTTAATTTTGCATTTAAAAAAAAAAAACTGTAATAACATCTAATAGATGTTAATTGAATCTGCCTGAACCTCATGAATACATTTTCAGTCAAAGCCTACTGTGCCACTGTTGACTCAGATTCATTTCAGGTTTCCTAAACTTAAATAGGATAATCCGAGCAAAGGAGATTTTTTGATTATAGCTGCACTGCTAATTATACTGTAGTTCCTTGCTTGTGTAGTGAGGAACGAGAATAGTGTGTTTTTGTCTTTAAATAATTGATTGTTTTCCTTGAAACTCTTCTGTTCTGTTGTACTTGTAACAATTACATGGATACTGAGAAGCTGTTAGTGCTCAATGCTACAAAATCAATTCCTGGAGATCCATAGTTTAGATAAAGAGAAATCAGACAGTTTTGTAAGTTATTGTACTTACTATTCCTTCAGAAGTCCTGACTAATGGGCGTTGTGTTCATGTCAGTCTTTACAGTGCCTCAGTAATAACTGAAGGAAAACCTCATTATTTTTCTGACAAAAGATTCTTCCTATTAAATAAATATGCAGTCACACTGCCACCCCACATTTAACTATCAAATGTAGAGCAAATAGCATATGTATAATTAATTGGCCTAGCAGTGGAGGTTGAAAGTGACAATTTCCTCCAGATCTAAGTTAAAAAATATGAAATTTCCCGAAAAAAATTATTTTCTTACCTTACAGGAAACAGTATTTGAGTCCTTTACTTCTGTCTTTACAGATGCTATATATATCCAGAAATTCCACGCATTTAGAGCATTTAGCTGCACGCTCTCATCCCTACAGTTTGTGAGACCCTGTGCTTCTGCTCAGTTCGCCTGCCTGGCAAAGACTGCTGTAGCACTTATAGTTGACAGGGAGGAGACGGGATTCACTCGGGAGAGATGTGCTGGGCGGTGCAGGTGCTAGGCAGGTGCCAGGAGCAGTAAATGTGCAAAGGCGTGTGAATTGAATGTAATACATACAGTGTACATGCACTATATGCACTGACTCCTTGATGAGGACCAGACTTTGGACATCTAAAGAGACCTAGAATTTTTACATTTGGTATTGGGCATATAGTTGTTAATGTTATAGTCAGCTGTGGTCTTCCCTGTCCTGCTTGTTATTCTCTCCCCTTTTTCCCTGTGTTTCTGAACATTCCACTAAGCACCTATATAGTTTGTCTATATAGAGTCTGATTCTACTCCTAGTACTCCTTCCATTCTGAACCTGCTGTCTCCAGCTGCGTCCTTGCTGTTCCCTGCTTGCCTGCTGCTGGCGTCCCTCACTACTCGGCTCTTATTGATTCCCTGGTGAGCAAGAGCTGGACGCTCACTATCCACCAACTCCCTGTCTCGGCTCTACCCTGGCTCCACTCCTGTCTGCCTCCCTCAGCCTTGATCCCGACCCTTCCTTCTCTGCACCTTCTTCAGGACTGTTCAATTAAATACTTAAACTGACTTTCAGTGTCCGTGCTGTGTGTCTCTGAGATCTGGGTTAAAACAGTAGTTTAACAGTTAAGACATGTCATTGCTTGTCATGGATCAACCCACCAATTATCAAGCACCTGTCCTCCTCAGTGCTCACAACCCTCACTGATCAGGTCTGACCTTTAACACCTCCCACCTGCACTGCGCTTACGTGGAGAAAATGTAAGGTCTAAATGGTGCACAAGTCTCTGTAACTGACTCTGATTTAGTGCGGTATTTTAATTGGATTTATGGTACATGTTATGGTACATTGTTTTTATTTATGCAAGCTTCAGCACATCAACAGAAAAACGCATTATTCATGATTACTGTGGAAAATTGGCTTGGATGTTAAAAACAGAGAGATTATGGATTTTTAAGGGGTTGGAAGAGGTTAGATTTAATAAAGGGTTAAGTTCTGATTGATGCAGGAGTGAGAGGAGTGATTGTGCAGGACTCCACTCTGACATGGAGCAGGTTGGTGCTTGATGAAGTGGATGGCTAATACTTGACTGGAGGAGAAATTATAGAACAGAGCAAGCAGCAAGGTAAGCAAGCAAAGTATTTAAATGTAAGTCAAGGGAAGTCAAATCAAAAATGTCTATTGTCGATAATCGCATTCCTCCTCTCCTTCCCCAAGGCTACTGGCCACTCACAATTCCTAACAGTAATCTTGCTTTCTTCCATGGCTGCCTGCACTCATCCTTCCAGGCTACATTTCTGCTGCGTGACCTTTAAAATGTGTCCCTTTTGGCTAAAAAATGCTGATGTCCCTTATGTTATGGTATTTGTAATGTATAACATTTCACCTGATTGACCTCTGCAGGAGTGGTGTTGAACAAAACATGTCACATGTTTTTTTCATTTAAGCATTTTAAAGCTATAACCTCATTATGTCATACAGTAGACTATGCCAAACAATTATCTAAGTGTACTTCCAGGTTACTTGGCCCACCTGTCTTTCTTTTAATGGACATCTTCAAAAGGAGAAATGAAAATAGGAATTAAAAAACAAACAAAATCAGACCGGTATGTGATTGGTTCAGTCATTTTTCGTTTTTGGATTCAGAAACTAAAACAGGAGAACGGCTCTTTTTTTACAGTTTAATTTATTTTAATTTATTATTAAGACAGGGACAGTGTACATTAATTAACATTGCTGCGAATGCAGCAGAATTAGCCAAAAGGCTATTTTTTATCCGTTGTCCCTGGACGGATCTTAAAACTGTCTACCTAAAAAACAACAACAATAGGAAGATTGCAGTCAATAATACAAATATAAAAAGGAAAAAAGGTGGTTTTCTCTTTATTTAGTTTTGTGGTTTAACGACCGCCTCACAACAGTATACCTTACAGTCTATGATCGCTACATCTTACAGTCTATGATCGCACCATCTTACAGTCTATGATCACACTATCTTACAGTCTATGATCGCTCCATCTTATAGTCTATGATCACACTATCTTACAGTCTATGATCGCACCATCTTACAGTCTATGATCGCTCCATCTTACAGTCTATGA